>NW_025536296.1:0-63090 GCF_020615455.1 Coregonus clupeaformis
TTGTAACGATCCCGGCAGTCTGAGTCGGGTCCTGTCTGGTGACTAGTTTTCTGTTGTGATCTCCAGTTTCCGAGGGGTTCGAACGCTCCCGGGAGCCTCTTGATTTCCGCACCTGCATCCCATCAGCAATCTGCACACCTGGTCCTGATCATCACCCCTTCTTAGGCTCTGGCCTAACATCCAGTCCCCTGCGGATCGTTAGCCAAGGAACATCACCCGTCCGGAACCTTCATCCAACCTCTGCCTGGTGGTCAAGCGGCTGCCGACCAGGATGGGATCAACCACTGCACCCCCAACAACTAATCAACGCCACCCGCTCTGTTCCCTGGATTATTAGCATCACTCTTGAATTTGTAATAAACACTCACCTTCGTTTCAACTTACCTTGTCCTGGTCTGCCTTCTGGGTTCTGGCTTAGCAACTCTGTGACAGAACGATCCGGCCAGTAATGAACCCAGCGGACCTGGACTCTGTTCGCCATGCCATTACCCATCAGGAGAAGATGTTGGGCCATCATAGCATACTACAGGAGATCGCGTTGTCGTTCGGAACCTTTCTACCGGTCTGACGGAGGTCCAGAACCAACGAGTTTCGGTGGAGGATCCACTACCGGGTTCACCCATCTCGGCCTGCCGCTTCTGGAGCTGTGTCCTTCCGTGAGCCCAAGGTTCCGCGCCGGATAAATATGAGGGGAGCTGGGAAGATGCCGTTCCTTCCTTATGCAGGTGTGGATTAGTGTTCGATCTACAGCCCTACTCTTATGCCGCAGACAAGGCTAGGATAGCCTTTGTGATTGCGTTGCTGCGTGTTCAAGCGCTGGAGTGGGCTTGGCCGTTGGGAACGACAAGACCCCTGCATGCTTCATACCAGGGGTTCACGGCCGAGATGAGGAAGCTCTTTACCATTCCGTCCGAGGAGGGACGCAGCTAGGCGCCTGTTTTCGCTTCACCAAGGAACTCCGTAGCGTGGCGTTCGTGATCGAGTTCAAGACGTTGGCTGTGGAGAGTGGGTGGAACGAGGAGTCTCTGCAAGCGGGCCTTTTACCAGGGTCTGTCGGAGCAGCTCAAGGATGAGTTGATCTCCTATCCGGAGCCGAGTGACCTGGACAGCTTGGTAGCCTTGTCTATTCGGGTGGATAATCGAGTCCGAGAGGCCGAAGGAGGGAGAAACAATGGGGTCCCTGTCCAATCGATCAGCTTCTCAGTTCCCAGTCGGGTCGGGTGGTGGACCATGAACACGTCGATCATTCTCCACCACAAAGGATTAGTGGAGAGGTCCTCTCTCCCGATTCTGAACCCTGCAAGTGGGCGGCACGGGGTAACCAAGGAGGAGCGTCAACATAGACGTAAGACCAACTGCTGCCTCTACTGTGGTAGCTCGGGGACATTACATCTCCACTTGTTCCCGGCGGTCGTCAGACTGCCCGGCTCGCTAAGTTGGGAGGACTTTTGAAGCAGCCAGTTTCAACCTCTCAGTACCTCTGTCAGACCCCCGTTTCCCGGCTACCCTTGTGAACAGGAATCAGAGCTTAGCGATTAACGCTTTTATCGATTCAGGTGCCGATGGAAGCTTTCTTGATGCCGAGTTGGTGGAACAGCTGGGGCTTTCCCAAGGAGCAATTGCCGGAAGCCATTGGGCGACCACTCTGAACGGCAGTAGTCTGGCACGTATCACGATGAGGGACTGAACCGGTTAAGATGCGGTTGTCGGGAATCATTCTGAGATGATTTCATTCTTCATTCTGCCGTCTTCCCATGTTCCTCTGGTCCTTGGATACCCCTGGCTGAAGGAACACAATCCCACGTTCGATTGGTGACGGGCAAGGTAACGCAGTTGGAGCCTTGATTGTGGTGCTAACTGTCTCAAGACTGCCTGCCCCCATTCGGTTCCCAGTCAGGTGATTGAGGCTAAACCCCAGATTTGTCCCTGGTTCCCGAGACATATCACGATTTGGGGGAAGTTTTCAGTAAGCAGAAGGCTCTGTCACTCTCCCCCACCGACCATATGATTGTGCCATCAACCTGTTCCCTGGAGCTGTCTACCCCAAGGGAAGGTTATACAGTATCTCCCGACCTGAACGTGAGGCTTTGGAGACCTACATCAAGGAGTCCCTAGCTGCTGGTCTCGTTGTCCCTCGTCATCACCCTGGGGCAGGATTCTTCTTTGTGGGTAGGAGGATGGCTCTCTTCGACCGTGTATTGATTATCGGGGTTGAATGACATCACGGTCAAGAACAAGTATCCTGCCCTTGATGAGTTCTGCCTTCGACTCCTTACAGGGTGCTCACGGTATTCACGCGCAAGCTAGACCTACGCAATGCGTATCACATGGTCCGATCAGAGAGGGGGACGAGTGGTTGACGGGTTTCAATAACCGATGGGTCACTTCGAGTATCAGGTGATGCCGTTTTGACTGACCAATGCTCAGCGGTATTCCAGAGTATGGTGAAACGGCGTCCTGAGAGATATGATCGGTCTCTTTGTGTTTGTTTACCTGGATGACATTCTGATCTTCTCGAAGGAACCTTCCGACCACGTCCAGCATGTCCGGCAGGTTCTGCAGCGATTGTTGGAGAATCGCCTGTTCGTGAAGGCCGAGAAGTGCGAGTTTCACGCCCAACACGACATCCTTTCTCGGTACATCATCTCCAGGGGAGAGATTAGATGGACCAGGAAGGTTAGAGCGGTTCTGGAATGGGCCCAGCCCGGTACGAGATTGCAGCTCCAGAGATTTTGGGGTTTGCGAATTTCTACCGCAGATTCATCCGGGATTACAGCCGTGTGGCCGCTCCGTTAACTGCCTTGACTTCCAGTATCAGGACCTTCAAGTGGAATCCGGAGGCGGATCGAGCGTTTCTGGATTTGAAGAGGCGATTCACCAACGCACCGATTCTCTCTCAACCGGACACGGCCCGTCAGTTCGTCGTTGAAGTGGAGCCGCGTCTGATGTGGGAGTTGGCGCCATCCTGTCGCAGCGATGCTCCACGGACAGTAAACTCCATCCCTGCGCCTACTACTCGTCGCCTTTCGCCTGCGGAGAGGAATTACGATGTGGGTAACCGGGAGCTTCTCGCGGTGAAACTTGCCTTGGAGGAGTGGCGCCACTGGTTGGAGGGGGCGGAGCAACCGTTTATTGTCTGGACTGACCACAAGAATCTTGCTTACGTGCAATCGCAAACGTCTCAACTCCCCGTCAGGCCAGGTGGGCGTTGTTTGTCCGGACGATTCAAGTTTTCCCTGACGCTCCGACCTGGATCTAAGAACGGCAAGGCGGACGCCTTGTCCCGGATGTTCTCCAAGACGGAGGAGATGGGTCCAAGACCGAGACAATTCTCCCCGGAACTGCGTCGTGGGAGCAGTTATGTGGAAGATTGAGGAGGAGGTGCTGGCGGCCCTTCGGACTCAGCCCGGTCCCGTAACGGTCCACCCGGTCGGTTGTTTGTGCCTGAGTCGGTTCGTCCTGCTGTCCTCAAATGGTCCCCACGCCAGCAAGATGGCTTGTCACCCTGGCGTGGCTCGGACAATGGCGTTTCTTCGCAGACGTTTTTGGTGGCCTGCCATGGCCGAGGATACTCGGGGTTTTGTTGCTGCCTGTCCAGTGTGTGCGCAGAATAAGAGTACCAATCGGCCCAGCTCTGGTCTCTTCCAACCCCACCTCCTGGGTCTCTCAGTTGCCTTGGGTTGAGTATGCCCACAATACTCTCCCTACATCTGCCACTGGGATGTCTCCCTTCCAGTGCCTGTATGGCTACCAACCTCCCCTGTTCCCTTCTCAGGAGAAGGAGCTCTCAGTGCCTTCTGTTCAGGCCCATATTCGTCGTTGCCACCGGACCTGGCATCGGGCCAGAAAGGCACTCCTTAGAGTTTCGGACCGGTATCAGCTCCAGGCGAATCGTCGCCGGATCCCCGCTCCCACCTATACCATCGGAGATAGGGTTTGGTTGGCCACCACGGGATCTTCCGTTACGGACTGAGTCTAGGAAGTTGTTACCGGGTTCATTGGTCCGTTTGTGGTGGAGAAGGTGATCAATCCAGTGGCAGTTCGACTCAAACTACCGAGGACGCTCAGAGTCCATCCCACCTTTCATGTCTCCTGCCTCAAGCCTGTTTTCCTCAGTCCTCTGTTGCCTCCTCCGCCTCCTCCTCCTCCTCCTCGGATGATCGGAGGTGGTCCTGCCTACACGGTGCGTCGCATCATGGATTCCAGACGGCGGGGCCGGGGTTTCAGTATCTCGTGGACTGGGAGGGGTATGGTCCTGAAGAGAGGAGTTGGATTCGCGGCGACAGGTCCTAGATGCTGACCTCATCAGTGACTTCACCGCCTCCATCCTGGCGCTCCGGGAGTCCGCCCGGTGGCGTTCGTCGGAGGGGGTACTGTAACGATCCCGGCAGTCTGAGTCGGGTCCTGTCTGGTGACTAGTTTTCTGTTCGTGATCTCCAGTTTCCCGAGGGTTCGGGAACGCTCCGAGGGAGCTCTCTTGATTTCCGCACCTGCATCCCATCAGCAATCTGCACACCTGGTCCTGATCATCACCCTTCTTAGGCTCTGGCCTAACATCCAGTCCCTGCCGGATCGTTAGCCATGAACATCACCCGTCCGAACCTTCATCCAACCTCTGCCTGGTGGTCGGGCGGCTGCCGACCCAGGATGGGATCAACCACTGCACCCCCAACAACTAATCAACGCCGCCCGCTCTGTTCCCTGGATTATTCAGCATCACTCTTGAATTTGTAATAAACACTCACCTTCGTTTCAACTTACCTTGTCCTGGTCTGCTTCTGGGTTCTGGCTTAGCAACTCGTGACACATGTCTTGGGGATATATTTGTGCATCTGTAACTTTCTCACTTATCATTATTCATGATTCATTCAGGATTATCCGTAATCATGGTAGCATCCACATTAATGTAGAAGTGTTTACAAACTTATTCTATTCTTATTTACAATAAAAGTGACTCCAAAATGACACAATAAATTATTTACCATTCATTTCTATTGGGTAATTTATTTTCTTAAACACAACCAAAACAAACAGCAAATGCATCCAACAAATGTGTAGAGTCACAAGCTTTATGTAGTCATTGCATGATATGAATATGGGACCAAATACTAAACTTTTGACTGCTTTAATACACATATACACTGTAAGTGAATTTGTCCCAATACTTTTGCTCCCCTAAAATGGAGGGACTATGTAAAAAAAATTCTAAACTGTTCACCTGATATAGATGAACATACCCTCAAATGAAAGCTGACAGTCTACACTTGTCATTGTATCATTTCAAATCCAAAGTGCTGGAGTACAGAGCCAAAACAACAAAACATTTGTCACTGTCCCAATACTTTTGGAGCTCACTGTATAGTTTTTAAAATAGGAGATGTTGAATTACTTTTTCTTCTCACTTTGTTTCATTCTATCTCTCTTCTTCCTTCCCTCTGCATCACTGTTAATGAAGGTCTATAAAAAAGCCCAAGAGAGATACAGTATGTGGTCATTCAAGTAAAGCGTTGGAGGAAGTGGATGGAGGGATGGAGAGTAAAGAGTGTTGGGGGTAAAATAGGACGGAAGAGAGGAGGAGGGGTGAAGATGCGAGGGGGGTATTGAGACTTGTTATTCGCTCGGGCATCCATCACTCCCTCCCTCAGTATCCGTCCATCTTTCTGTCTGTGAATCAGGGAGCCAGTGTTCACTCATCTCATCAAGCCAGTTCCTCAGTCAATGTGCATCTCTCTCTCTCTCTCTCTCTCTCTTATCTTCCCTCCTCCTCCAGCCTTCTCTATTCTCCTCTTCCCTCCCTGTCAGGGATTCAGCCACCCATCCAGCGGGAGAGTTTATGTCATCCATAATAAAGACCATTATCCTGCTTGAAAACACACCTCATGAAATATTGATCAGTATGAGTGTATGTATACCCTGTCTCCATGTGTGTGTGTTTATGCACTATTTATGTATGTAATATGCAACCTGTCCTAGCTAGGTTTCCATCCAATTGGCGACAGATCTTCAATGCGAAAATATGTGCATTTTCCCAACAGTGGTGTGTTTCCACCGAACTGACTTGTTGCGGATAAAAGTCAGTGCGTGACTTTTTCGCTTAAGTGTTCATGTACCAAATAAAAGTTCAATGTGTTTCTATTTCATTTTCAACTCTACTGACAGTTTTGTCACAAAAACGGATGTGTTAAATAGCTCATGTTTTCTTACTCTGGTCTTGGCACGTGCACTCTAGCCAACAGCTCGCAGATGTCAAACGGCAGTCAAGCATCAATCATCATGTCACCAGAATAAGACCCTCGATATTTACAGTGAGGGAAATAAGTATTTGACCCCCTCTCAATCAGAAAGATTTCTGGCTCCCAGGTGTCTTTTATACAGGTAACGAGCTGAGATTAGGAGCACACTCTTAAAGGGAGTGCTCCTAATCTCAGCTTGTTACCTGTATAAAAGACCTGTCCACAGAAGCAATCAATCAATCAGATTCCAAACTCTCCACCATGGCCAAGACCAAAGAGCTCTCCAAGGATGTCAGGGTCAAGATTGTAGACCTACACAAGGCTGGAATGGGCTACAAGACCATCGCCAAGCAGCTTGGTGAGAAGGTGACAACAGTTGGTGCGATTTATTCGCAAATGGAAGAAACACAAAAAGAACTGTCAATCTCCCTCGGCCTGGGGCTCCATGCAAGATCTCACCTCGTGGAGTTGCAATGATCATGAGATCTCAAGGCAGCTGGGACCATAGTCACCAAGAAAACAATTGGTAACACACTACGCCATGAAGGACTGAAATCCTGCAGCGCCCGCAAGGTCCCCCTGCTCAAGAAAGCACATTTACAGGCCCGTCTGAAGTTTGCCAATGAACATCTGAATGATTCAGAGGAGAACTGGGTGAAATTGTTGTGGTCAGATGAGACCAAAATCGAGCTCTTTGGCATCAACTCAACTCGCCGTGTTTGGAGGAGGAGGAATGCTGCCTATGACCCCAAGAACACTGTTACGAACCCCGTGGCTCTAAACATCTAGGGTGGATGGACATGAGACCCGTAACATAAATTCATGTAAATTATAAGTGTGGCAGGGAACAGTGAGAACCAAAAATGACACAACAACCATGAACTACCGTCAAACACAAAGTGTTTATTGCTGAACACACGGTAAGGGTTTGGGAAAAAGGGCTGAGCAGGACCCAAGAAATGAAACAATAGTGTAAAACCCCTAAACTGATCTTGCCTGCCTCAAGAACCGCTAGGCTACTGCTACCATACAAAAATACAGTGGGTGGTCCGCTCAGGTCTCACTAGTGTTTATAGACAGAGTTCTTCCTACGGGTAATGTACGCCAAGGGCAACTAGCTTAAACTCCCTTTTCCCAGAAACACACAAAGCTACCAAACAGGGTAATCAGCAATTATATACGTACACACCACACAGGATACAACAGTATCCACACTCAGGTAAAGAAATATATTCTAATAAAGTTACCAATAGGGTAACCAACAACTTAGTGAGTACACAACACACAGGACACCACCGTGTCCATACTCACATATGGAAAAAGTCTCTCTCTTTCTCAACAAACACAAGACTGGTTTTTATACAATGGGCTGTGTGATTCAACAAACGAAGTAACAGGTGGTGCTATTCACAGGAATGTTCACTGATTGGTCCAATCAGCAGACACCTCAACGACCACCAATCAGGAACATACAGGACACCTGTGATTAGGGCAGAAGGAGAGAAACACACAAAAACACAGGATACCTGTATCCGTAACACTCCCCACCCTTAAAAGAGCAAACCAAAATGGTTTGCGACACACGTACTATCACAACACCCAAAATTCAATAATCATCCTGTCGGGATAACAAAAAAAAACCTAGATTATCAAACACGAGACAAAGCATCTGCCATCACATTATCTAACCCCCTTTTTTGTGGCGGATCTCCAAATTATAATTTTGCACGACAAGTGCCCAACGCATAAGGCGTTGGTTCTGGTTGTACATCCGGTGGAGAAAAACTAAGGGGTTATGGTCAGTATACACTACCACTGGTAATGCACTGGAACCAACATAAACTTCAAAGTACTGCAGAGCTAACAACAAAGCTAGAGCTTCTTGTTCAATGGTGGAATAGTTTGTCTGACATTTGTTAAATTTCCGTGAAAAATAACAGACAGGATGGTCCACTCCACTCTGGTCTTGCTGCAGTAGAACAGCACCAGCACCTCTGGCACTTGCATCTACCTCCAGTTTAAACGGCCGCTCAAAATCTGGGGCAGCAAGAACAGGAGTACTACACAAGAGTGCTTTAGCAGTGTTGAAAGCAGTACAACAATCTTCAGACCATACAAATTTTCTCGCCGGACTGAGCAAATCCGTTAATGGAGCAACTACCGCAGAGAAATTTTAACAGAAACTACGGTAGTAGCCAACCATCCCTAAAAAACGGCGTAGCTCTCTTCTGGTGGTAGGTGCGGGAAATGCGTTTATAGCTGAGACCTTGGCATCTAGAGGGCGCACCTGACCATGGCCGACCTGTTTACCAAGATAAGTAACAGTGGCCTTCCCAAACTCGCACTTTGCTAAGTTCAGGGTTAGAGAAGCGGTTGCTAGACGTTCACACACTACCCTTAGAGTGTTAACATGATCAGCCCACTCAGTTGAATAAATTACCAGATCATCAAGGTAAGCACTACAATTAGGAACTCCAGCCAATACTGTGTTAACCAGGCGTTGAAAGTGGCTGGTGCGTTCCGCATCCCAAATGCCATGACAGCATATTGTAGGAAGTGATCTGGGGGTCACAAATTCTGCAGAGATGTCGGAGGCACGTGGGGTTAACGGCACCTGCCAGTAACCTTTTAGAAGATCTAATTTGGTTACATAGGTAGCAGCACCAACAGTATCAATACAGTCATCCAGTCTGGGTAACGGGAACGAGTCGGGCACTGTGACCGCATTGACTTTCCCGATAGTCCGTACATAATCTGGATGTCCCATCAGGTTTAGGAACCAGAATGCACGGAGAACTCCAAGGACTTGAACTTGGCATAGCCAGGTTATTCTCCAGCAAATAACCGACCCTCACCCCTCATTATCTTCTCTCTTAGCGACGTTGACACGATAAGGATGTTGCTTGATAGGTGCAGCGTTTCCAACATTAATGTCATGTTCTAACACATTTGTACCTGTAGGAACATCATTAAAAGACACGGAAAACTGTGTAATAGTCTCACAATATCATCTGACTGTCTGTCCGTTAAATGAATCAGGCTTGACGGGAGAGACAGCAGCATCTCTGAATTGGGCAATCTAGCACACTGCTGCTGAGTATTGCGCAACTCCAAACCATCTCCGTCCACATCATTAACATGACCTCCCACTACAGCCGTAGCAGCAACAGAGACAGCCGACTCGGCCAGTTTCTCTGGACTGTCTACCTGAGTAACGGGTCTGTTGTGGTATGTCTTCAACATGTTAACGTGGCACACACGAGATTGGCGTTTTCTATCAGGGAGTCTGTATCACATAGTCAGTTTCAGTTAGTTTCTTTTCAATGACATAAGGACCAGAGAAACGTGCTGACAATGACGCTCCTGGCACAGGCAACAACACAAGAACTCGGTCACCTGGCTGCAGTGAACGAGAAACAGCCTGTGTGTCATAGTGTCGTTTCATCCGTTTCTGTGAGGAAGACAGCGCTTCCTTTGCTAGAGCACAGGCAGCATGTAGGCGCTCACGAAAGCGACTAACGTAGTCCAACACATTTTCTTTCACACACAACTCTTGTGACAAAAACTGATCCTTAAGGACTTTCATAGGTCCTCTCATGGTGTGTCCAAACACCAGTTCAGCTGGAGCTGAACCCTAGGGGATTCCCTGTACTGTCTCACGGACAGCAAACAACACTAGAGGAACTCCCTCATCCCAATCTTTCTCAGATTCCAAGCAATATTTACGGAGCATAGACTTCAGGGTCTGATGCCAACGTTCAAGCGCACCCTGAGACTCTGGGTGATATGCGCTTGACACACGGTGTATAACTGACAAGGATTTTAACACTTGTTTGAAAAGTTTAGAAAGGAAATTCGTACCCTGATCAGTTTGTATCACCTTAGGTAATCCAAAAGTTGAGAAGAATTTGATCAACGCTTTACTCACCACCGGAGCAGTAATCCTTCGCAGAGGAATGGCCTCTGGGTACCTGGTGGCCACACACATAATTGTCAACATAAACTGGTTACCAGATTTTGTTTTTGGTAATGGTCCAACACAATCAACCATCACATGTTCGAATGGTTCACCTATGGCCGGTATGGGACAAAGAGGCGCGGGGGAAATAACCTGGTTCGGTTTCCCAACTACTTGACAGGTGTGGCAAGTCCGACAGAACTGAGCCACATCTTGTTTTAAGCCAGGCCAAAAGAAATGTCGCAAAACTCGATCATACGTCTTGGTGACTCCCAGATGTCCGGACCACTGGTGATCATGAGCGAGGGATAAAACATTTTGTCGAAAGGCTGTAGGAATCACTATTTGGTAAACAGCATTCCAATCTCCGCCAGCGTCAACATGGGATGTCCATTTACGCATGAGGAGATTACCATCAATGAAGTATGCCATGTTTTTCTTCTTTAGCTCGTCCTCTGAGACAACACTAGAAAAACATTTAGCCAGGCTAATGTCAACCTGTTGGTTAGCGATCAGCTGCTCACGAGTAACTGGTAACTGTATTGCCTCAGCAACAAGTTCCACATCCTTCTTCCTTTTCTCTGGGCTGTTGGTCAGACTGCACCAGCTTACCAGAGGTAGCACCCGAACTATCCTCTGGGTCACACTCTCTGAATAGAATCGTGTTCGACAAATCTATCACTTCACCCACTTGTCGTGCTTGAGCACGTGTGACAGCACAAGCGGGGAACACATCTGGATAACCCTGTGCCAGCTCCTCGGAGAGAGACTGGTCACTTTTATCCAATACCTCCAATATGGGTATTACCTTTCCTCCGGCAATATCGTTGCCCATTATAAATGTCACACCTTTTACTGGCAACATAGGACGTACGCCAACTCTGAACAATCCACTGACTAACTCAGAGTGTACGTTCACAAAGTGCAATGGCACTGGGACGAAACCCATTTCAATTCCTTGTACTAACACACTGGAACCACAATATGTATTACTGGACAAGGGCAACACATCAGCGAGTATGAACGACTGCGCCGCACCAGTATCTCTGAGGATTCTAACTGGACGCTGAGACGCTTCGTCATCTGATATAGAAACAAACCCCTCAAAAATGAACGGTTCATAACTGTGATCTGGGACAGGGCCTTTCAAACCACATTCACTATGAGGCTTCTGTCTTGATTCCGGCCTTACAACCGACGAATCAGCCCAACACCCGTTGGTGGCCTGGCGTGCTGAGGCATCCCCGGTTTGCGTTTAAGCAAAAGCAATCACTAACCAAATGTCCCACCTTATGACAATAGAAACAGTGACGCACATCTTTTGGGCGCGCTGGATGTACTGCTGGTCGACTAGGACTAAAAGTTAGCAACTCCGCAGCCCTGCTCTCCGTACGAGCCGAAAACACGCTCTTATGCCGTCAACACAAACTCGTCTGCCAATACAGACGCTTCCGACAGTGAGGATACTTTCTGTTCGTTCAGATAAACTACAATGCGTTCGGGTAAGCAATTTTTAAACTCTTCTAACAAGATTAACTCCCGTGAGAGAGTTAAAATCAGTTACCTTACTAGCACTGTGCCATTTGTCAAACAGATTTCCTTTGTCTCTAGCAAACTCCACATAAGTCTGAGTAGGAGACTTTTTATGAGACCTAAATCTCTGTCGATATGCCTCAGGAACAAGCTCATAGGCACGAAGAACAGTAGCTTTGACCACGTCATAATTCAAACTGTCTTCAAGAGGTAGCGCTGCCAGAACCTCTTGGGCTTTACCTGTTAGTTTACACTGAAGTAATAGGCACCATACCTCTTTGGGCCATTTCAATGCTACCGCTATCCGTTCAAAAACACTGAAATAGGAATCAACCTCTGACTCCTGAACACAGGTACCAAGGTGATCTGTCTACTAATATCAAACGTAGCAGATGACACAGCTGGTGAGGATGGCTCACTAGCAGGCATAGTATTAGCAGAGACTAACCTCGCTGTTTCTGCCTCTAGTTCCATTTTACGCACCTCCAGTTCCATCTTACGCATCTCCATTTCCATTTTACGCGTCTCCAGTTCTGCCTCTAGCTTACGCATCTCCAGCTTGTCTTGCCTGATTTGTGCCCGCTCTTCCGCCTCCATTTGGAGCCGTGTCGAGCGGACATCGATCCTGGCATCACTGTCAGTCAGTGGGGAGAGTGGGTCATAACGGGGCAATGTGGCTGGAGCCTTAGCCTCGTCCTCAGACACTGATGGGCTTACAGGAACAGCAACCACATCCCCTACCGGAGCAGCAGACTCAGGCGGCGGTAACTCAAGCACTCGCTCGTTTAACAATATCGCTAGCACTACTTCCCTAACTTCTGCTTTCACTAAACCCCTCGGTATGGGTACAGAAAAGTGGTCAGCCAAAACCTGTAGATCCACTCTACGGCAATTCTCAAAAACCCCCCACGTAGGGTTTTCCAAAAATGCCTCCAACTCAAAAGTAGCCATCCTACTAGCAACACGAGCCGTCGACTACTGAACACACAAAAAAAAAAACAGGTAGTTACAGCTGCCAAGCTCAACACTGAACCAGACACTGACTAATTTACATGAGTATCATGGGATAGATAGGATCCCGGACGAGCCCCCACTTTATGTTACGAACCCCGTGGCTCTAAACATCTAGGGTGGATGGACATGAGACCCGTAACATAAATTCATGTAAATTATAAGTGTGGCAGGGAACAGTGAGAACCAAAAATGACACAACAACCATGAACTACCGTCAAACACAAAGTGTTTATTGCTGAACACACGGTAAGGGTTTGGGAAAAAGGGCTGAGCAGGACCCAAGAAATGAAACAATAGTGTAAAACCCCCTAAACTGATCTTGCCTGCCTCAAGAACCGCTAGGCTACTGCTACCATACAAAAATACAGTGGGTGGTCCGCTCAGGTCTCACTAGTGTTTATAGACAGAGTTCTTCCTACGGGTAATGTACGCCCAAGGGCAACTAGCTTAAACTCCCCTTTTCCCAGAAACACACAAAGCTACCAAACAGGGTAATCAGCAATTATATACGTACACACCACACAGGATACAACAGTATCCACACTCAGGTAAAGAAATATATTCTAATAAAGTTACCAATAGGGTAACCAACAACTTAGTGAGTACACAACACACAGGACACCACCGTGTCCATACTCACATATGGAAAAAGTCTCTCTCTTTCTCAACAAACACAAGACTGGTTTTTATACAATGGGCTGTGTGATTCAACAAACGAGTAACAGGTGGTGCTATTCACAGGAATGTTCACTGATTGGTCCAATCAGCAGACACCTCAACGACCACCAATCAGGAACATACAGGACACCTGTGATTAGGGCAGAAGGAGAGAAACACACAAAAACACAGGATACCTGTATCCGTAACAAACACCATCCCCACCGTCAAACATGGAGGTGGAAATATTATGCTTTGGAGGTGTTTTTCTGCTAAGGGGACAGGACAACTTCACTGCATCAAAGGGACGATGGACGGGGCCATGTACCGTCAAATCTTGGGTGAGAACCTCCTTCCCTCAGCCAGGGCATTGAAAATGGGTCGTGGATGGGTATTCCAGCATGACAATGACCCAAAACACACGGCCAAGGCAACAAAGGAGTGGCTCAAAAAGAAGCACATTAAGGTCCTGGAGTGGCCCATAGAAAATCTGTGGAGGGAGCTGAAGGTTTGAGTTGCCAAACGTCAGCCTCGAAACCTTAATGACTTGGAGAAGATCTGCAAAGAGGAGTGGGACAAAATCCCTCCTGAGATGTGTGCAAACCTGGTGGCCAACTACAAGAAACGTCTGACCTCTGTGATTGCCAACAAGGGTTTTGCCACCAAGTACTAAGTCATGTTTTGCAGAGGGGTCAAATACTTATTTCCCTCATTAAAATGCAAATCAATTTATAACATTTTGACATGCTTTTTCTGGATTTTTTTGTTGTTATTCTGTCTCTCACTGCTCAAATAAACCTACCATTAAAATGATAGACTGATCATGTCTTTGTCAGTGGGCAAACGTAAAAAATCAGCAGGGGATCAAATACTTTTTTCCCTCACTGTAAATATCGAGGGTCTTATTCTGGTGACATGATGATTGATGCTTGACTGCCGCCCTGTGAAGTTCATCATCATTTATTTAATCTGTAGCTTAATAAACTGAATGGTTTCCCGAGTTATAGTGGGAGGACCACACACCATATCATCGTGTGACTCCAAGTTTACTTTGATATAATGGATATTATATCAATATTTGCGCATAAAGGCATTTCCACCACCATTTCTCGCATAATTAATTTTACCAACGCATAAAGATCCCATGTTTTGTCTGCATTTATAAAATTGTACCGAGACTTCCTGTTTCTATCACAGCTGTAGAGATTTATTTTATACGGTATGACTTTACTCATATAAAAACTGTAGATGGAAACGTGGTTAGTGATGTACACTGATTCATGTTATAGGCTCTTGTCAATCCACTTAAGTCAATCAATGTGTATGGGCCACATTAACCTCTCTCTCTCTCTCTCTCTCTCTCTCTCTCTCTCTCTCTCTCTCTCTCTCTCTCTCTCTCTCTCTCTCTCTCTCTCTCTCTCTCTCTCCTCCCTCCCCCCAGGTATTACATTCCCACTCCTCCATTATGCCTGTCTGTGGCTGCCACAGCCCCTCCCACCCTCAGGAAAGGCGAGCGTCCCCCACGCCCCTGCCCCCCCAGGAGGTGAGATGTCCTCCCCGGCGCCGTGCGGCCCTCTCCTCCCTGTCCCTGTCCCTCCTGGGCCTCCTGCTGTGCATGTTCCCACCTGCCCCCCGCCTGTCACTCTCGCAGAGACAAGGGCGGGGGCGTGGCACACTACATCCCCATGGCCCAGCCCCCCACCACCAGGTGCTGCCCAAGCTGGTGCAGGGCCTCAGCATCGCTGTGGTGCTGGTGGGCAACTCTAGCGAGGTGGCGTTGGCGGGCGCCCGGGAGAAGGACGACTTCCTGCACATGCCGCTGGCGCCCAACGTGGAGGTGCTCACCATGAATGAGACGGATCCCAAGAGCATCATCAAGAGCATCTGTGACCTGATGACAGAGCACTGGCTGCAGGGCGTGGTGTTCGGGGACGATACGGATCAGGAGGCTATAGCCCAGATCCTGGACTTCATCTCCGCACAGACACACATCCCCATCCTGGGGGTCCGCGGTGGCTCCTCCATGATCATGGCTGCCAAGGTACAGTGTGTGTGTTTGTGTGTGTGAGAGAGAGTGATAGAGAAATAAAAAAAATTGCGATGTTTTTATCTGTTTGTCTTGAACGTCTGTATTTCATTGTTGTCTTAAACAATTATCTCTTCAGAGAGAGAGAGAGAGAGAGAGAGAGAGAGAGAGAGAGAGAGAGAGAGAGAGAGAGAGAGAGAGAGAGAGAGAGAGAGAGAGAGAGAGAGAGAGAGAGAGAGAGAGAGAGAGAGAGAGAGAGATACTGTCACCTCGGCATGACAGAGTTCCACTAGATCCCTCTATGGCTCATCCCCATGACATTTCTCACCCACCCCTTTTCGTTCTATTCACTTTAGCCATGTCTAATGGGATGAAGCAATCTGGTCCTGCTTTATCTTAGCCGGCTGGAATCCGCGTTTGGACCGTGCTGTTGGACTGGACTATTCTTTCTGCAGCATAATCAACTTTTATTCAGCCTGAACAAATACAGCTGTACAAAATGGCCTCCCAGAAACCCCTAGAATTTCAAACAGTCTCCAAAAAAACACTGCCCGGAATGAGGTTGTCCGCTGGGCATTCCAACTGATGTCATGTGCTTACAGCACAACGGGTTCCATTGGGGATAAAACATGATCTCTGCTCACCCTTCCACGTTTGACCCTGCATCAACAGGGTCCACCAGTAAACATGACCCGCTATGACACACTAGGGCCACCAGTCAGCCATTCATCCCCCTCTATCCCCTCTCATTACACCATGGAGGATAGATGGCATTGGACAGTCAAATCACATTTACCTCACATCTCTATTGACACGTACAACATCCACTGGCCCTGCCCCTTGTGCCACGGCCATACATACAGTACATGTCACTGACCCCATAGTATATCCTACACACATATAAATCTTTATGATACACCACCCGCCCGTCTTATGCGTGTAAACATTATGTATTTTATTGCTTATAAAGAGGTAGATGGAGTATACATGCAGACTGAAGGTATAATTCATTAAGCACACGTGCCCTCCATGCGCCAGGAACTAAATGGATTTCCCAGGCCAGAAGCCAACACGGGGCCCAGGAGAGAGAAATGGAGCCACATCCAAGGCCATGCAAGTCTCCGTCTCCAAACGGATTTGTGTCTGTTGTTTAATGGGCTGAAACAATATTGGTTGAGAATATGGTAGAATAAGAGTGGGAGAAGGGAGAAGGGAGAAGGGAGAAGGGAGAAGGGAGAAGGAGAAGGAGAGGGAGAAGGAGAGGGATGGTGAAAGAACAACCTCTCCTCCTGAGAGGTCATCTTGGGGGAAAGATGGACAGCAGGTGAGTGGAGAGAACAGAGATAAAGAAGCTAGCTGCTGGAAACGTAGCAGACAGAATGAGACAGCAATCAGACTGGAGGTGTGAAGGAGCAAGGAGAGGCCCCGTAGCTGGGAAGAGAAAAGGTAGAGAGAGAGTGAAGGAGGTCAAATAAAAGGTTGAAGCAGAGAGCTACAAAAATGTGGTGTAAGGCTTGGGGAACTATACTGAACAAAAATATAAACACAACATGCAACAATTTCAATGATTTTACTGAGTTACAGTTCATATAAGGAAATCAGTCAATTGAAATAAATAAATTAGGCCCTAATCTATGGATTTCTCATGACTGGGCAGGGGCGCAGCCATTGGGTGGGCCTGGGAGGGCATAGGCCCACCCACTGGGGAGCCAGGCCCAGCCAATCAGAATGAGTTTTTCCCCATAAAATGGCTTTATTACAGACAGAAATACTCCTCAGTTTCATCAGCTGACCAGGTGGCTGGTCTCAGATGATCCTGCAGGTAAAGAAGCCGGATGTGGAGGTCCTGGGCTGACATAGTTACTCGTGGTCTGCGGTTGTGAGGCCGGTTGGACGTACTGCCAAATTCTCTAAAACAACACTTATGGTAGAGAAATGAGCATTCAATTCTCTGGCAACAACTCTGGTGACATTCCTGTAGTCAGCATGCCAATTGCACACTCCCTCAGAACTTGAGTCATCTCTGGCATTGTGTTGTGTGACAAAACTGCAAATTTTTCTTGATATGACACACCTGTCAGGTGGATGGATTATCTTGGCAAAGGAGAAATGCTCAGTAGCATGGATGTAAACAAATTTGTCCACAAAATTTTAGATAAATAAGCTTTTTGTGCGTATGGAATATTTCTGGAATCTTTTATTTCAGCTAATGAAACATTGGACCAACGCTTTACATGTTGCATTTATATTTTTGTTCAGTATAATAAGCCTAGGAGAATGGACAGACCGAGATGGGGGAATGGGAAATGTAAAAGAAGGTGTTTATCTCTCTCTCTCTCTTTCTCTCTCTCTCTTTCATACAAGGCCAAATGCCGCTGATGCAGTTGGCAAGGCAACCATTTGCTTACCTATACAGTAGGATCATAAGTGAGACAGAGAGCCGAGGGGGAATAAAATATTTTCATAGCTGATGTCTGGAATTGAAAACAGGAATGGTGCTGAAATAGTGCACAGATAGTATTTAGAGTGGATTTTGGTGTGTTGTTGTGAAATATACAGTATATACAGTGGGGAGAACAAGTATTTGATACACTGACAATTTTGCAGGTTTTCCTACTTACAAAGCATGTAGAGGTCTGTAATTTTTTATCATAGGTACACTTCAACTGTGAGAGACGGAATCTAAAACAAAATTCCAGAAAATCACATTGTATGATTTTAAGTAATTAATTTGCATTTTATTGCATGACATAAGTATTTGATACATCAGAAAAGCAGAACTTAATATTTGGTACAGAAACCTTTGTTTGCAATTACAGAGATCATACGTTTCCTGTAGGTCTTGACCAGGTTTGCACACACTGCAGCAGGGATTTTGGCCCACTCCTCCATACAGACCTTCTCCAGATCCTTCAGGTTTCGGGGGCTGTCGCTGGGCAATACGGACTTTCAGCTCCCTCCAAAGATTTTCTATTGGGGTTCAGGTCTGGGGACTGGCTAGGCCACTCCAGGACCTTGAGATGCTTCTTCACGGAGCCACTCCTTAGTTGCTCTGGCTGTGTGTTTCGGTCGTTGTCATGCTGGAAGACCCAGCCACGACCCATCTTCAATGCTCTTACTGAGGGAAGGAGGTTGTTGGCCAAGATCTCACGATACATGGCCCCATCCATCCTCCCCCTCAATACGGTGCAGTCATCCTGTCCACTTTGCAGAAAAGCATCCCCAAAGAATTATGTTTCCACCTCCATGCTTCACGGTTGGGATAGTGTTCTTGGGGTTGTACTCATCCTTCTTCTTCCTCCAAACACGGCGAGTGGAGTTTAGACTAAAAGCTCTATTTTTGTCTCATCAGACCACATGACCTTCTCCCATTCCTCCTCCGGATCATCCAGATGGTCATTGGCAAACTTCAGACGGGCCTGGACATGCGCTGGTTTGAGCAGGGGGACCTTGCGTGCGCTGCAGGATTTTAATCCATGACGGCGTAGTGTGTTACTAATGGTTTTCTTTGAGACTGTGGTCCCAGCTCTCTTCAGGTCATTGACCAGGTCCTGCCGTGTAGTTCTGGGCTGATCCTCACCTTCCTCATGATCATTAATGCCCCACGAGGTGAGATCTTGCATGGAGCCCCAGACCGAGGGGTGATTGACCGTCATCTTGAACTTCTTCCATTTTCTAATAATTGCAACAACAGTTGTTGCCTTCTCACCAAGCTGCTTGCCTATTGTCCTGTAGCCCATCCCAGCCTTGTGCAGGTCTAGAATTTTATCCCTGATGTCCTTACACAGCTCTCTGGTCTTGGCCATTGTGGAGAGGTTGGAGTCTGTTTGATTGAGTGTGTGGACAGGTGTCTTTTATACAGGTAACGAGTTCAAACAGGTGCAGTTAATACAGGTAATGAGTGGAGAACAGGAGGGCTTCTTAAAGAAAAACTAACAGGTCTGTAAGAGCCGGAATTCTTACTGGTTGGTAGGTGATC
The DNA here is from genome assembly GCF_020615455.1 of Coregonus clupeaformis. Classification (NCBI taxonomy): domain Eukaryota; kingdom Metazoa; phylum Chordata; class Actinopteri; order Salmoniformes; family Salmonidae; genus Coregonus; species Coregonus clupeaformis. Next base: position 19,401 of record NW_025536296.1, read on the forward strand.
AAATACTTATGTCATGCAATAAATGCAAATTAATTACTTAAAAAATCATACAATGTGATTTTCTGGATTTTTGTTTTAGATTCCGTCTCTCACAGTTGAAGTGTACCTATGATAAAAATTACAGACCTCTACATGCTTTGTAAGTAGGAAAACCTGCAAAATCGGCAGTGTATCAAATACTTGTTCTCCCCACTGTATATCTATATATTTTTTCATTGTGAAATTGAAACCAAGTGATGGGTGACGGATAGATGGATGGACCAAAGGCTGGTGTTATAGAGGAACAGAGGGAAGGTGCGACAGCTGGTGGGTCTCAGACAGTGTCACCCAGGAACGTGGAAAAATATGGTTAAGACGGAGAGAAGAGAAAGATGGATAGAGGGAAGCTGTACTCACATCTGTATCAATGAATAAGATGGAAGAGAGATAAGTGAGGGAGGAGCAAGTGCATTACTGTATGACAGAAGGAGAGAGTGATGGAAAGAGAGAAGAAAGGAGAGATGGAAGGAGAGAAGGAAAGAGAGATGGAAAGAGATGGAAGGAGAGAAGGAAAGAGCGATGGAAGGAGAGAAGGAAAGAGAGATGGAAGGAGAGAAGGAAAGAGAGATGGAAGGAGAGAAGGAAAGAGAGATGGAAGGAGAGAAGGAAAGAGAGATGGAAGTAATCAGATTGAAGCAGTTTGGGATAGATAGTTATTCGAGGGACTAGAGTAGCTGGTTCTTTATATTGCTACAGTATCTAGCTTACATACCAAACACTAAATGCAAACAGGAAAAGTAACCCAATGACCCCCGAGGAATCTAATCCAATATGAATCCCGGTCTCTACAAATTTTTTATCAGCACAATCAAACAACAGAAGACGTCGTGACACCATAAATATTTGATTGCACTGCATTGTTGTATAGACAATGGGAAATAAGAACATTAATGAACCACTGTTGCGATACACATTTTCCCTGTGGATTCCAAAAGCGCTTTAGATTCTCACCATTGAGACAGCTTCTACCACCAGGCCATTGAGACAGCTTCTACCACCAGGCCATTGAGACAGCTTCTACCACCAGGCCATTGAGACAGCTTCTACCACCAGGCCATTGAGACATCTTCTACCACCAGGCCATTGAGACAGCTTCTACCACCAGGCCATTGCACAGCTAAACCCTAGCTGTCTACCTGCCTGCACCTTAAGAGACCCTTTGCATTGATTCTCTCCACACACACACACACACACACACACGCACACACACACGCTAACACACATCACGGTCACCGCTGCTGTTACTATTTATTATTACTATTTACTTAAGCTGCTATAACTAGTCACGTCTCACTTTACTACTTGTATATAACAGCCATCATAATTTGGCAAAACACGTTTTATAAATCCTACTGTATATTAAATTGTGTACATACGTCTGATAACTACTTTTGATAGCTTTTTTCCTTCTACTTTTTATTACTACTTGTAATTTTGGACTTTGTATTGGGCATTCGATTCTTAAAGGATAGTGATATTGTATTGTTGAGGGGAGAGTTATCAAGTAAACATTTCACTGTACTGTTTACACCTGTATCCGTGACCAATAAACTTTGATTTGATTGGAAATAGCTCCCTCCCTCCCTCCCTACCTCTCTCTGTTGTTTTGTAACAGTGAGAGCCTTGTGTAATGCTAACCGCTAGCTCTACCATGAGGAACAAAACAAACCTTATTTATTTAGCCTGTCAAGGTATGACCGAGGTGACCAATTAGTTCCTGTTCCTGCCTGGCTGCATTAAGTGTATTTTTATTTCCAGTGTTTACATTTTAGTCATTTAGCAGACGCTCTTATCCAGAGCGACTTACAGTTAGTGAATACAATTATTATTATTATTATTATTTTTTAAATATATACTGGCCCCCCATGGGAATCGAACCCACAACCCTGGCGTTGCAAACGCCATGCTCTATCAACTGAGCTACATCCCTGCCGGCCATTCCCTCCCCTACCCTGGACGACGCTGAGCCAATTGTGCACCGCCCATGAGTCTCCCGGTCGCGGCCGGCTGCGACAGAGCCTGGATTTGAACCAGGATCTCTAGTGGCACAGTTAGCACTGCGATGCAGTGCCTTAGACCACTGCGCCACTCAGGTTTATGTTACGGTGCTTACTGTGTGAATTTGTGCGTGTGTGTTTGTTTATGTTTGTGCTTGTGTGTGTGTGTGTGTGTTTATGTTTGTGTGTGTGCATGCATGCGTTTATGTGTGTCTTTGTGTGTGTGTGTGTTGTTTAGAGGAAATGGGCTAAATGGTGGCGCTGAAATGTGTCCAGGCCTAATTGTTGTGGGTGGATGAGTGGAGCGAGCTAGTTGAAGCATTTAATCACAGTACAACAGTGAATTCACTGTCACCAATTATGCCCAGGCCTTGTTTTTGGAAGCCAATGTCCTTCTTCCTGTGAGGGATGGGTATAAGGAGTGGCACTTGCTTCCCTAGGGCACCATACCCGTTGGCATTTTAGGGCAATGATGTGAGCACAAAGCAGCAACACCATGTTTCCCCGTGAGGAACACTCCTCCTCCCCCTTTCTTTACCGGGGGCTTTCATTTCAATCCTGTTGAGTTGGTCTTTCTGCATCCATTTATATTCTCAATTATGGCTTACAATAGCACCTTTTGTTGTACTAATCAGCGAGGCCCTGTGTTCTATTATAGTAATGTGCTGTTCTGCACCACAGAGCCATGTCTCCCTAAAAACACTGCCGCAATTAGAAGCATTTGTAAACGATAAGGAATTAAAATAAAGCGCTTCTCTGTCCGGCTGGCTCTCTGTTGGCGGCATGGCTCTGAGTGATTAGGTGCTGTTGCTGTGGTTCTGGTTCATTACGTGGTGTGGAGGGAAGGACCACACTGGAACACTCCATTTAGCCCATCTTTTGATCTCGTTTTTGTCTGCTCTCCTTCTTTTTTGGCATTGTTTCTCACCCTATTTTTCTTCCTCCCTGTCTCCTAGTACCCCTTTATTTTTTGTCTTGGTTTAGAAATGTGACACTTTCTCTTTCTCTTTCTCTTTCTTTCTCTCTCTCTCTCTCTCTCTCTCTCTCTCTCTCTCTCTCTCTCTCTCTCTCTCTCTCTCTCTCTCTCTCTCTCTCTCTCTCTCTCTCTCTCTCTCTCTCTCTCGCTCTCATATCTTCCTATCCTCCTCCCCCTAATTCCCATCGCTCCCACATCTCCTTTCATTGTCTCCATCTCCTCTCTCTCTATCTCATTATGGATGGTAATGGCAGTGCCTCAGCCTGGACCCTGGCAGCTCACAGGGGCAGACCAATGTCCTCCAGATGCCCAGGTGTTGGCCTGGCCTCCCCCATCCCTCCATCCCCCCGTCCTCACACCCCTCCCTCTGGACAGAGCGCTGGCCCCGTGCTGGGACCCTTATTACCCTTATCTCGCAAAGCCTCTGCCCTGTCTGAAGTGGCCGGTCAGGCCGGGCAATGGGCACTATCTATTCATAGGCTGTGGAATGACTCAGTGATTCTGGAGCACACAGAGCCCCAGTGTTATCACTGGCTCGCTGCCCTTGCCATGAGGGGATCAGGACCATGTTGCTCCATGTCCACCCTCTGACCAGCCCTGGTCATCCTTTGCTCTCCTCTCTCCTCTGAGTGTTCTCCCTCACTACTCTCTCTTTTCATTCCCTCTCTCCTCTGAGTGTTCTCCCTCACTACTCTCTCTTTTCATTCCCTCTCTCCTCTGAGTGTTCTCCCTCTCTACTCTCTGTTTTCATTCCCTCTCTCCATACTATCAACACGTTATCCACCCATTCAGTTTCTCGGGTGTTCATTTTTATCCCTCCTTGTTTGCTTCCACACCCTCTCTCTTTCTCACTTGCCTTGCACTTCTCTTTCCTGTTTTCCCTCCCTCCTTTTGCTCCTTTTCTCACCTCCTCTCCTCGCTCCGCCCTGCCTCCCCCTTCGGCTTCCTGCGTCCAACAAAGATCACAGGCTCTCTGTCAATGGAGGAAGGGGTGTGAAAGACAGAAGACATGAGTGAAGACCACAAGATGGGCTCAGTCAATTACCCAGCAGCGCCGTGCCAAGATGGCCCCTGGAAAAGCTTCACACTGCGAGACACACACTAAGAAACAAAAGCACACATACAGTGTAATGCTCTGAAACACCAACCCATATAACACATTTTCCCTCACACTTGACACACACACACACACAAACACACACACATACACACACACACACACACACACAGACAGACATGTTAGTGACTGAAAAGCAGCCATACACCAGGTGGGACAAAAGCCCTGCCTCTGGCCCACACCCAACTAGACCGACCAAACACAATTAGTTGCCGTAGTTTCGTAATGAGGTTTCTGAAAAACAGTGAAAGCTCACCCATACAGAAAGATCACTCCATTCACTCCCCCCTCTTCTCTCCTGTTCTCTGAGTTGAGACAAAGCGAGCTCCTGTGATGAATGTAAATGGTGCCCCTCCCTGTTCTCCTCAATTAGCGCAAACACTACCTTCCTCACTCACACAGAACCCACAACTGTCTCCATACAGAGCATCCTGCCCTGCCCAGCGCTCACACACATACACACAAACACCAATATACATACAGACAGGTGTATGTACACACAGACTGAATTTCTCAGACATGAGAAGAACAATACGATGCATCTGTTGTGTGTGTGTGTGTGTGAATATATCACAAAGATATATATATATTTTTTTTATAAATACTCAACAATAATAACCCTTATAGTCAGGCGTATACATATTGCATATATTCATATTCTGTATATTATGTAGTCCATACACTACACACACATACACACAAACACACACACACACACACACACACACACACAAACACACACCACAGATGCATTGTATTGGTCTTCTCATGTTGTCTGAGTTGTTTAAGGGAGAGATGCCTCGTTGCCATGGAGAGATTTGCATTTGCAATTGTAAAGTCAGTCCAACAGGCTTAGTAGACTTTATTGGCATGAGGCGCTAAGGGGCGCTTTTAAACAATACAGAATGTAAATGTACCTCAAGGAACAGAACGCTGTGTACCAAAACAAGAACAAAACGAGAAAGACATGACACAACGTTTTTCTAAATGACAACAGAACAGACCCTCCCTCCTCCACGTTTCTCTCTCTCTATTCTCATCCCTTTCTCACTTCTTTCCTTCTAGTTTTTTCCATACCTCCACCTGTGGATGTGATGATGTCCTTTTAGATACCTTGATGACATACTGCAGTGTTAGTTGAGGATCCGTTTGGCCATTCTAGCATACTGTGGTTGAAGGCAGTCTTTGAACACCTTACTGTCTAACAGTCAAAGATAGTGTAATAAAATCACAGTGGCTGTAGAGCCCTGAGCCATGGTACAGGATCAGAGCATGCTGCTCTGTCTGTGGCACTGAGACTTTTACAGCTCTGAATACAGAGCAAAGGCCATGAACAAAGACAATTTGGATGCTGCCATACAGGTTCAAGACGATCCATTTCCCCCGACTGATCCTGCTCACTGGCTGCAACGAGATGCAGTAGATCTCATAGAAATGAGGATGGCACTGGAATTGACCTAAGGTGTGTGAGATGTGTGTGTGTATGTGGTTTAGACGGTGTGTGTGTATGCGTACAAGTGCATCATTGCGACAAGTGGATTTTTTTGTTCGCACTAATGGCATCTTTAGCGAGACTGTTACGATGGAAACCACGTTACCATGGAAACGCAGCCTGTCTCTATGAATTGGAAGTATATCTCTCCCTCTCTCAGCCTCTCTCTCTCTTTTCCTATCTCTCGCTTTCTCTACCTTTCTCTCCCGACCTGACAGTGCAGCTGATGCGAGTTGAGAGGTGTACAGATCAGAGAGAGCGGTGAAAAGGGAGAGAGAGAGAGAAGAGGCGAGATTAGAGGTGTGGGTTAGAGGTGAGGAGTGGGAGCAGAGGAGGCATTTTGGGGAAATGGAGTCATGAAGCAGAGAGCAGCAGCTGTGAGAACTGTTGCTCTGAAAGAGAGAGGAGGATGTGTGTAAATGAATAGACAGAAGGATGGATGGAGAATTAAGTGGGGCAAACATTAAACTGAAAGAGTAAGTAGAGGGTAGTTGGAGAAAGAATTGCTCACACAATTGGGTGGAATGGAGAGATGGAGTGAGAAACGGGTGAAAAAGTATGATATCGAAAGAGTTCAGATTGAGTCAGTAACAACATAGTTGGAGGAGAGAGCGAGGGAGAGTTCTGCTCCAAATGTATTTGGGGAGAATATAAAGGAGGGAGAGAGAGTGAGAGATTGATTATGCTCTTGTAAGTGCTTTTGGCATTATTGGAACAATGCTGTCCTCCCAATCCAGCCAATTTGAATTAACATTGCGGAGAGAGTGATTGAGAGAGAAATGGAGAACCTGGCAAAGAGATAGCAAGAGAAGGGCAACGGCGGATGCTGAACGAAGGGGCGCTTTGGCAGTCAGACAGAGAGGGAGTGCGTGAGGGTCTGGAAGGAGGACAGAGAGATGGATAAAAAAAGAGGGGTTTTAAGTAGGACGGGGATACAGTGAGCTCCAAAAGTATTGGGACAGTGACACATTTGTTGTTGTTTTGGCTCTATACTCCAGAACAAATGTCATACCCCCAAGACATGCTAACCTCTCACCTTTAAAATAACTGGGAGGTTAGCATTTTGGGGGTATGATATTTATGCCTCTGTAACTTTCTCACTTATCATTATTAACAATTCATTCAGGATTATCCTTAATCATGGTAGCATCCACATTAATGTAGATGTGTTTAGAAACATATTCTATTCTTATTTATAATAAAGGTGACTCCAAAATTACACAATATATTATTTACCATTAATTTCTATTGGCCACAAAATAATCTGAAACACAACCAAAACAAACAGCAAATGCATCCAACAAATGTGTAGAGTCATAAGCTTGATGTAGAATATGGGACCAACTACTAAACTTTTGACTACTTAAATACACATATAAGTGAATTTGTTCCAATAAAATGTGGGGACTATGTACAGAAAGTGCTGTAATTTCACAACGGTTCACCTGATATGGATGTAAATACCCTCAAATTAAACCTGACAGTCTGCACTTTAACCTCATAGTCATTGTATCATTTCAAATCTAAAGTGCTGGTGTACAAAGCCAAAACAATACAAAAATGTCACTGCCCCAGTACTTTTGTAGCTCACTGTAGATGGTTAGAGACAAAGAGAACAAGATAATGGTAGGGTGTGGAAGAAGTTCCCAAGAGATGGAGAGACACAGAGAGAACGTGAGGATTTGAAACAAGGATGGGTAGATGGTAATGGAAGAAATTGTAGAAAAAAGGTGTGAGGGTCTGGTGGAGGAACCAGAAGAAGAGAGTGAGGGATGGATGGAGACAGAGAGAGAGAGCGAGAGAGCGAGAGAGAGAGAGGTTGGTGAGGGTGTGAGGAGCTGGAAGAGGAGCAGATGGGAGGTAGAGAGATTGGAGACGGAGAAGAGAGAGAGATGGATCTAAAGGGACAGAGAGCAAGATGGGCGGAGAGATAGATGGAGGACAAATGTACTGTACACTCACAAGGTTATGAGCATTTGTCTAATTTGATTCCTATTGCAAACTCACCTCCCTCCCTCGCTTCTCTCCCTCCCTTCTCTCCCTCTCTCCCTCCCTCTCCCTGACTGCTGGCTGATTGAGGAGGAGTGACCCTGGACATATTGACTGAATCAGCCAGACAAATAAAACAAACATTAAGTGGTTTTTTAATACTGTATGGGAATATATTACTCACAGGATAATACGCTGAACTAATTTAAGTGAAAAGCCATAGATGGACGGCTGGCCTTTTTTGCTAAATGAGATTTGGTCATTTAATGGGTAATTTAGTATTTGTGTCGTGAATGATTCATTGCTTTGTATTTAACGGAGGGTTAAATGTGTGTGTGTGTCTGTGTTAGTAACTGTGTATATTTGAGTTTTGGCTTCACACACGCAAATTAGCAAAGAGTTGATGAGGGGAGAGTGGAGAACACACGGGCCTATGAGCATAACACCACTGTAGCGATGATCTCAGGTGTGCTTGGAGGCCAGGGGTGTTGAGTCAGACGGCTAGTAGCTAGCTAGTAGAATAATGAGGGATAAGAGGTGCCTCCGTACCTTAAAGGGCTTTGGCCCCATCTGATGACCCACCGCCCAACTAATATCACTCCATTTGATATCTCACTGTGTAAATGGCCAGTGGCATGGTTCAGTAGAGTGCTCTGTGAGCAGCAGCAGCAGTGGAGCGCAGGTTGGTGGGAGTCAGTGTTGTCTTGTGGATACGCTGAGATTAGTATGTATAAAGTAGAGCTACTGGCAGTATCTGACTCAGGCACAGCTATTTATTGGGGGTTTGTGGCTTCCATGCATCTTTGCTGGCAAGAGTGTCTGTATTTCAATTACAGATGGTGTCTGGATAGTTTCTCACAATATGAGAACAACAAGCTGAGATTCCTCTCCAGTGTTTTATATCAATGTATTATTCAGGTCTAGTGCGGTATCCATGAAGGCCATTTCTTTCAAGTAGTACATCAAGATCCTGAGCGTGAAATGGATAGCGTAACCATAGGGTGGCGTGTCTGTGCGTGTCTGTAGGGTGTGTGTATATTTGCGTGTGTGTAGGGTGTGTGTGTATGTGTGTGTGTGTGTGTGTGTATGTGTGTGTATGTAGGGTGTGTGTGTGTGTGTGTGTGTATGGTGTGTGTGTGTGTGTATGGTGTGTGTGTTTGTAGGGTGTGTGTGTGTGTAGGGTGTGTGTGTGTGTGTAGGGTGTGTGTGTTTGTAGGGTGTGTGTGTGTGTAGGGTGTGTGTGTGTGTGTATGGTGTGTGTGTTTGTAGGGTGTGTGTGTGTGTGTAGGATGTGTGTGTCTGTAGGGTGTGTGTGTGTGTGTGTGTGTGTGTGTGTGTGTGTGTGTGTGTGTGTGTGGGGTGTGTGTGTGTATATGGGTGTGTGTGATAGGGTGTGTGTGTGTGTTGGTGTGTGTAGGGTTGTGTGTGTGTGTGTATTTGTAGGGTGTGTGTGTGTGTGTATGGTGTGTGTGTTTGTAGGGTGTGTGTGTAGGGTGTGTGTGTTTGTAGGTGTGTGTGTGTGTATGGTGTGTGTGTGTGTTTGTAGGGGTGTGTGTGTGTGTGTGTGTGTGTGTATTTGCGTGTGTGTTATTAGCCAGGGTGTGTGTGTATGTGTGTGTGTGTGTGTGTGTATGTTTGTGTATGGGTGTATGTGTGTGTGTGTGTATGGTGTGTGTGTGTGTGTATGGTGTGTGTGTGGGTGTGTGTGTGTGTAGTGTGTGTGTGTGTAGGGTGTGTGTGTTTGTAGGGTGTGTGTGTGTGTAGGGTGTGTGTGTGTGTATGATGTGTGTGTTTGTGGGTGTGTGTGTGTGTGTAGGATGTGTGTCTGTAGGGTGTGTGTGTGTGTGTGTGTGTGTGTGTGTGTGTGTGTGTGTGTGTGTGTGTAGGGTGTGTGTGTGTGTATATGGTGTGTGTGTGTGTGTAGGGGTGTGTGTGTGTATGGTGTGTGTAGGGTGTGTGTGTGTATTTGTAGGGTGTGTGTGTGTGTGTATGGTGTGTGTGTTTGTAGGGGTGTGTGTGTAGGGTGTGTGTGTTTGTAGGGTGTGTGTGTGTGTATGGTGTGTGTGTGTTTGTAGGGTGTGTGTGTGTGTGTGTGTGTGTGAGGTGTGTGTGTCTGTAGGGTGTTTGTGTGTGTGTGTAGGGTGTGTGTGTGTGTGTGTGTGTAGGGTGTGTGTGTGTGTATGGTGTGTGTGTGTTTGTAGGGTGTGTGTGTGTGTAGGGTGTGTGTGTGTGTGTAGGGTGTGTGTGTGTGTGAGGGTGTGTGTGTTTGTAGGGTGTGTGTGTGTGTGTGTGTAGGGTGTGTGTGTGTGTGTATGGTGTGTGTGTTTGTTAGGGTGTGTGTGTGTTTGTAGGGTGTGTGTCTGTAGGGGTGTGTGTGTGTTTGTAGGGTGTGTGTCTGTAGGGTGTGTGTGTCTGTAGGGTGTGTGTCTGTAGGGTGTGTGTCTGTAGGGTGTGTGTGTGTGTAGGGTGTGTGTGTCTGTAGGGTGTGTGTGTGTTTGTAGGGTGTGTGTCTGTAGGGTGTGTGTGTGTTTGTAGGGTGTGTGTGTCTGTAGGTGTGTGTGTGTGTGTGTGTGTGTGTGTAGGGTGTGTGTCTGTAGGGTGTGTGTGTGTGTTTGTAGGGTGTGTGTCTGTAGGGTGTGTGTGTGTGTGTAGGGTGTGTGTGTCTGTAGGGTGTGTGTGTGTGTAGGGTGTGTGTCTGTAGGGTGTGTGTGTGTCTGTAGGGTGTGTGTGTGTGTAGGGTGTGTGTCTGTAGGGTGTGTGTGTGTGTTTGTAGGGTGTGTGTCTGTAGGGTGTGTGTGTGTGTAGGGTGTGTGTGTCTGTAGGGTGTGGGTGTGTGTGTGTACTGTACTGTATGTGCTCATGATGTCAATTTGTTGCAGATATTTTTAGAATCTTTGGGAAATTGATGTATTTTATTCAGCTGGGATAGAGAGAGAGAGAGCATGAAAATGGGAGCAGAGATCAGGCAGGAAAAGAAAGAGCATGGAGTATAGAGGGAGAGGTGGAGAAAAGGATACATGTGGAAAAGTGGAGAAACAAAAGCTTGGCTTGAAATACAGAAGCATTTTTAATTAATTCTCAAAGAGAGACAGATTATCCTATTGTAGATATTCCATTTTCTATAGCTCCTGCATACAAGCATCTTGTGGGAGTTGATAGTGTCAATATGTCAAAGTGGCTGTCATTGTTGAAAAACGACTGTACATTATATTTTGCACTGGCATCCCTAAATTCACTGTCATGTTGACGCAACCCCAGTTTGAATGTGAACTTGTCTTCCTGCTCAATGACAGAGAGAGAGAAAGCGTGTGAGAGAGGTATAGTGGAGGTGGCTGCCAGAGGCTTGTCTGTACTGTGCCACAGCTGGTGAGACAGTGTGCAGTCACAGTGTGGGAGAGGAAGTGCAGCCTCACTCCAGCGTCTGTGCTTCTCTTTGCCCGCCTGCCGCTGTTAGGAGGAGTGGGGGAGATGGAGGGATGAGAGCCAATGGATGGATGCAGGGTGGGTTGTATAGGGTTTGAATAATATCACATTTTGATAATAGTGATGATAGGAATATAGTTGTTTAGCAGATGCATTAATCCAAAGAGAAATTCCATGGTGACGGAATTACGCTGAGACTGGGCCACATACAGCATGCTGAATATGTACTAACTTTAAGTCGCTTTATGAACTGATACGCAAAACGACGCCGGATTCAAAACGTATAATTTTTTGATTTTTTGCTACAAATAGAATGTTATTTATATGTTGGATACAATCTTCCCAGCTCTACAGATTTTGCTGCGAAGAGAGATTCATTAGATCATTTGTTTTGGTACTGTCCATTTGTAGCTTGTTTTTGGTCGCAGGTCCAGGAATGGCTGTAGGATTGCAATATTTACCTGGAGCTAACCCTGCAGATAACACTACTGGGTGATCTGAAAAGTCATAGTCAATCGATCAATACTTTTAGCAAAAACGTTTATTTTCAATTTACAATCTGTAGAAACAATGAGAATAGAAGGGTTCAGAACTTTTGTGAAACATCACAGAACAGTTGAAAAATATATGGCAAATAGAAATCCAATATGGATAGTTAAGAGATCGATGGGAGGTGTTGAATGGAGCTGAAGGTTGGGACTAATAACAACTAACAATAACTAATAACAACAAGATAACTAATGTAAAGCATACTGTGTCCATAATAAGTATATAGGTTATAGGTTGAGAGCTTTTGTTGAAAGAGCACAGTTTGAAAGATATGGCATATAGAAGCAAACCGGATGGACATCATGAAAATGATCAGAGAGGTTGAGGGTAGAGGAAGTTCAGGAGTAAAAACAAACAAAATATAATTATTGTAAAATTGACTGTGTCCATAAAATGTATATAGTATGTATAAACTGGAAGTAGAGGCCTTAGCGTTGTTGTTCACTAGTTTACTCCAATTAGGGAAGGGGTGGTGGGGTTGGAAAGTAATAAAGGGAAATATATTTTTTAAAAGGATATGTGTATATATATGTATGTATGTGTATATGTATGTGTATGTATGTATGTATGTATGTATGTATGTATGTATATATATATATATATATATATATATATATATATATATATAAATATATATAAACTAAGCAAAAAAAAACGTCCTCTCACTGTCAACTGTGTTTATTTTCAGCAAACTTAACATGTGTAAATATTTGTATGAACATAACAAGATTCAACAACTGAGACATAAACTGAACAAGTTCCACAGACATGTTGTAGAACGATCCCGGCTGTCTGAGTCGGGTCCTGGTCGTAATGTCTCAGTTTCCCGAGGGTTCGGGAACGCTCCGAGAGCGCTCTGGTTTCCGCACCTGCTTCCCATTAGCAATCTGCACACCTGGGCCTAATCAGCACCTTTCTTAGCTCTGGCCCAACATCCAGTTCCTGCCGGATCGTTAGCCTGAACAGTAGGTGTTCTGTGTATCAGTTTAGAAGCGTTCTAGCGTGAGTTTTGTTATTTTGTACTTTGTTGAGTTTTTGTGTTCTTACCTCCGTTTTTGTTCCACCTGCAGTCACACGTCCGGAACCTTCCTCACCTCTGCCTGATGGTCGGCGGCTGCCGAGCCATCACTGGACCCAGTACAGCACCCCCAACTACTCAACCACGCCGCCCGCTCTGTCCCTGGATTATACTGCACCTTTTGTCGTATCTAATAAACCCTCACCTTCGTTCAACTCTCCTTGTCCTGGTCTGCTTTTGGGTTCTGGCTGAGGGAACTGTGACAGAAACGATCCCGCCAAATATGAACCCAGCGGACCTGGACTCTGATTCGCCATGCCATTACCCAGCAGGAGAAGATGTTGGGCCATCATTAGCATGGTACTACAGGAGATCGCGTTGTCAGTTCGAACCTTTCTACCGCCTGACGGAGGTCAGAACCAACGCCAGTGTCCGGTGGAGGACTCACTACGGTTTCACCCATCTCGCCTGCCGCTTCTGAAGTTGTGTCCTCCGTGAGCCCAAGGTTCCGCGCGGATAAATATGAGGGGGAGCTGGGAAGATGCCGTTCCTTCCTTATGCAGTGTGGATTAGTGTTCGATCTACAGCCCTACTCTTATGCCACTGACAAGGCTAGGATAGCCTTTTTGATTGAGTTGCTGCGTGGTCGGAGCTGGAGTGGGCTTCAGCCGTTTGGGAACGACAGGATCCCTGCATGGCTTCACTACCAGGGGTTCACGGCCGAGATGAGGAAGCTCTTCGACCATTCCGTCCGAGGGAGGGGACGCGCTAGGCGTCTGTTTTCTCTTCACCAAGGAACTTCTTAGCGTGGCGACTTCGTGATCGGTTCAAGACGTTGGCTGTAGAGAGTGGGTGGACGCAGGAGTTTGTGCAAAGCGGCCTTTTACCAGGGCCTGTCGGAGCAGCTCAAGGATGAGTTGATCTCCTATCCGGAGCCTAGTGACCTAGACAGCTTGGTAGTCTTGTCTATTCGGGTGGATAATCGAGTCCGAGAGCGAAGGAGGGAGAAGCAATGGGGTCCGTCCAATCGATCAGCTTCTCAGTTCCCAGTCGGATCGGGTGGTGGACCAGAACACGTCGATCATTCTCCACCACTAAGGATTAGTGGGAGAGGACCTCTCCCGATTCTGAACCCATGCAAGTGGGGGCGGCATCGGGTTAACCAAGGAGGGCGTCAACATAGACGTAACACCAACTGCTGCTCTACTGTGGTCGCTCGGGACATTACATCTCCACTTGTTCCCGGTCGTCAAACTGCCCGGCTCGCAAAGTTGGGAGGACTTTTTGGCGGGCCAGTTTCAATCCTCTCGAGTACCTCTGTCAGACCCCGCTTCCCGGCTACCCTTGTGAACAGGAATCGAGCTTAGCGCTTAACGCTTTTATCGATTCAGGTGCGATGGAAGCTTTCTTGATGCCGAGTTGGTGGAACAGCTGGGGCTTTCCAAGGAGCAATTGCGGAAGCCATTGGCGACCACTCTGAACGGCAGTAGTCTGGCACGTATCACGGTGAAGACGGAACCGGTTAAGATGCGGTTGTCGGGGAATCATTCGGAGATGATTTCATTTTTCATTCTGCCGTCTTCCCATGTTCCTCTGGTCCTTGGATACCCCTGGCTGAAGGAACACAATCCCACGTTCGATTGGGCGACGGGCAAGGTAACGAGTTGGAGCCTTGATTGTCATGCTAACTGTCTCAAGACTGCCTGCCCCCATTCGGTTCCCAGTCAGGTGATTGAGGCTAAACCCCCAGATTTGTCCCTGGTTCCCGAGACATATCACGATTTGGGGAAGTTTTCAGTAAGAAGAAGGCTCTGTCACTTCCTCCCCACCCGACCATATGATTGTGCCATCAACCTGGTTCCTGGAGCTGTCTACCCCAAGGGAAGGTTATACAGTATCTCCCGACCTGAACGTGAGGCGTTGGAGACCTACATCAAGGAGTCCCTAGCTGCTGGTCTCGTTCGTCCCTCGTCATCACCCCTGGGGGCAGGATTCTTCTTTGTGGGAAAGAAGGATGGCTCCTTCGACGTGTATTGATTATCGGAGGTTGAATGACATCACGGTCAAGAACAAGTATCCCCTGCCCTTGATGAGTTCTGCCTTCGACTCCTTACAGGGTCGCTACGGTGTTCACTAAGCTGGACCTACGCAATGCGATCACCTGGTCCGGATCAGAGGGGGACGAGTGGTTGCGGGTTTCAATACACCGGGGTCACTTAGGTATCAGGTGATGCCGTTTGGACCCTGACCAATGCTCCAGCGGTATTCCAGAGTATGGTGAACGACGTCCTGAGAGATATATCGGTCTCTTCGTGTTTGTTTACCTGGATGACATTCTGATCTTCTCGAAGGAACCTTCCGACTCACGTCCAGCATGTCCGGCAGGTTCTGCAGCGATTGTTGGAGAATCGTCTGTTCGTGAAGGCCGAGAGTGCGAGTTTCACGCCCACACTACATCCTTTTCGGGTACATCATCTCCAGGGGTGAGATTAGGATGGATCAGGAGAAGGGTATTAGAGCGGTTCTGGAATGGATCCAGCCCCGGTGCAAGATTGCAACTCCAGAGATTTTTGGGGTTTGCGAATTTCTACCGCGAGATTCATCCGGGATTATAGCCGTGTGGCCGCTCCGTTAACTGCCTTGACTTCCAGTATCAGGACCTTCAAGTGGAATCCGGAGGCGGATCGAGCGTTTCTGGATTTGAAGAGGCGATTCCTGAACGCCGATTCTCTCTCAACCGGACACGGCCCGTCCAGTTCGTGCGTTGAAGTGGACGCGTCTGATGTGGGAGTTAGCGCCATCCTGTCGCAGCGATGCTCCACGGACAGTAAACTCCATCCCTGCGCCTACTACTCGTCGGCTTTCGCCTGCGAGGAATTACGATGGGTAACCGGGAGCTTCTCGCGGTGAAACTTGCCTTGGAGGAGTGGCGCCACTGGTTGGAGGGGCGGAGCAACCGTTTATTGTCTGGACTGACCACAAGAATCTTGCTTACCGTGCAATCGGCTAAGCGTCTCAACTCCCGTCAGGCCAGGTGGGCGTTGTTTTGACGATTCAAGTTTGCCCTGACGTTCCGACCTGGATCTGAACGGCAAGGCGGACGCCTTGTCCCGGATGTTCTCCAAGACGGAGGAGAGTGGGTCCAAGACCCGAAACTATTCTCCCCCGGAACTGCGTCGTGGGAGCAGGATGTGGAAGATTGAGGGAGGAGGTGCTGGCGGCCCTTCGGACTCAGCCCGGTCCTCGGTACCACCCGGTCGGTTGTTTGTGCCTGAGTCGGTTCGTCCTGCTGTCCTCAAATGGTCCCACGCGCCAGCAAGATGGCTTGTCACCCGGCGTGGCTCGGACTATAGGCGTTTCTTCGCAGAGCGTTTTGGTGGCCTGCCATGGCCGAGATACTCGGGGTTTTGTTGCTGCCTGTCCATGTGTGTGCGAGAATAAGAGTACCATCGGCCCAGCTCTGGACTACTTCACCCCCTTCCTATTCCCCGGCGTCCATGGTCGCATCTGGCCCTGGACTTCGTCGGGGTTGCCCGCCTCTGAGGGGAACACGGTCGTTCTGACTATCGTGGACAGATTCAGGTTCGCCCACTTTGTGCCTATTGCCAAGCTTCCCTCTGCCTCGGAGGCATCCGAGATCCTGGTTAGGGAGGTTTTCAGGGTCCACGGTTTGCCCAGTGATATCGTTTCCGACCGTGGCCCTCAGTTTTACCTCTGCTGTCTGAAGTCCTTCTGTTTGGCCATTGGAGCTACAGTCAGTCTCACATCTGGTTTTCACCCCCAATCCAATGGTCAGGCGGAGTGAGAGCCAACCAGAAGATGGAATCCACGCTACGCTGTCTGGTCTCTTCCAACCCCACCTCCTGGGCCTCTCAGTTGCCTTGGGTTGAGTATGCCCACAATACTCTCCCCTACATCTGCCACTGGGATGTCTCCCTTCCAGTGCCTGTATGGCTACCAACCTCCCCTGTTCCCTTCTCAGGAGAAGGAGCTCTCAGTGCCTTCTGTTCAGGCCCATATTCGGCGTGGCCACCGGACCTGGCATCGGGCCAGAAAGGCACTCCTTAGAGGTTCGGACCGGTATCAGCTCCAGGCGAATCGTCGCCGGATACCCGCTCCACCTATACCATCGGAGATAGGGTTTGGTTGGCCACACGGGGATCTTCCGTTACGGACTGAGTCTAGGAAGTTGTTACCGAAGTTTATTGGTCCGTTTGTGGTGGAGAAGGTAATCAATCCAGTAGCAGTGCGACTCAAACTACCGAGGACGCTCAGAGTCCATCCCACCTTTCATGTCTCCTGCCTCAAGCCTGTCTTCCTCAGTCCTCTGTTGCCTCCTCCGCCTCCTCCTCCTCCTCCTCGGATGATCGGGAGGTGGTCCTGCCTACACGGTGCGTCGCATTATGGATTCCAGACGGCGGGGCCGGGGTTTCCAGTATCTCGTGGACTGGGAGGGGTATGGTCCCTGAAGAGAGGTTGGATTCCAGTGGTCGACAGGTCCTAGATACGGATCTCATCAGGGACTTTTACCGCCTCATCCTGGCGCTCCGGGGAGTCCGCCCGGTGGCGTTCAGTCGGAGGGGGTACTGTAGCGATCCCGGCTGTCTGAGTCGGGTCCTGGTCGTAATCTCCAGTTTCCCGAGGGTTCGGGAACGCCTCCGGGACGCTCTGGTTTCAGCCTGCTTCCCATTAGCAATCTGCACACCTGGGCCTAATCAGCACCTTTCTTAGGCTCTGGCCCCAACATCCAGTTCCTGCCGGATCGTTAGCCTAAACAGTAGGTGTTCTGTGTATCAGTTTAGAGCGTTCTAGCGTGAGTTTTGTTATTTTGTACTTTGTTGAGTTTTTGTGTTCTTACCTCCGTTTTTGTTCCACCTGCAGTCCCGTCCGGAACCTTCACCTTCGCCTGGTGGTCGGCGGCTGCCGAGCCGTCACTGGACCCAGTACAGCACCCCCCAACTACTCAACCACGCCGCCCGCTCTGTCCCTGATTATACTGCACCTTTTGTCGTATCTAATAAACCCTCACCTTCGTTCAACTCTCCTTGTCCTGGTCTGCTTTTGGGTTCTGGCTGAGGGAACTGTGACACATGTGACTAACAGAAATTGAATAATATGTCCCTGAACAAAGGGGGGGGTCAAAATCAAAAGTAACAGTCAGTACCTGGTGTGGCCACCAGCTGCATTAAGTACTGCATTGCATCTCCTCCTCATGGACTGCACCAGATTTGCCAGTTCTTGCTGTGAGATGTTACCCCACTCTTCCACCAAGGCACCTGCAAGTTCCTGACATTTCTGGGGGGAATGGCCCTAACCCTCACCCTCCGATCCAACAGGCCCAGATGTGCTCAATGGGATTGAGGTCCGGGCTCTTCGATGGCCATGGCAGAACACTGACATTCCTGTCTTGCAGGATATCACGCACAGAACGAGCAGTATGGCTGGTGGCATTGTCATGCTGGAGGGTCATGTCAGGATGAACCTGCAGGAAGGGTACCACATGAGGGAGGAGGATGTCTTCCCTGTAATGCACAGCGTTGAGATTGCCTGCAATGACAACAAGCTCAGTCCGATGATGCTGTGACACACCGCCCCAGACCATGACGGACCCTCCACCTCCAAATCGATCCCGCTCCAGTGTACAGGCCTTGGTGTAACGCTCATTCCTTCAATGATAAACGCGAATCCGACCATCACCCCTGGTGAGACCAAACCGCGACTCGTCAGTGAAGAGCATTTTTTGCCAGTCCTGTCTGGTCCAGCGACGATGGATTTGTGCCCATAGGTGACGTTGTTGCCTTACAACAGGCCTACAAGCCCTCAGTCCAGCCTCTCTCAGCCTATTGCGGACAGTCTGAGCACTGATGGGGGATTGTGCGTTCCGGTGTAACTTCGGGCAGTTGTTGTTGCCATCCTGTACCTGTCCCGCAGGGTGTGATGTTCGGATGTACCGATCCTGTGCAGATGTTGTTAATGTGGTCTGCCGCTGCGAGGGACGATCAGCTGTCCGTCCTGTCTCCCTGTAGCGCTGTCTTAGGCGTCTCAGTACGGACATTGCAATTTATTGCCCTGGCCACATCTGCAGTCCTCATGCCTCCTTGCAGCATGCCTAAGGCACGTTCACGCAGATGAGCAGGGACCCTGGGCATCTTTCTTTTGGTGTTTTTCAGAGTCAGTAGAAAGGCCTCTTTAGTGTCCTAAGTTTTCATAACTGTGACCTTAATTGCCTACCGTCTATAAGCTGTTAGTGTCTTAACAACCGTTCCACAGGTGCATGTTCATTAATTGTTTATGGTTCATTGAACAAGCATGGGAAACAGTGTTTAAACCCTTTACAATGAAGATCTGTGAAGTTATTTGGATTTTTACGAATTATCTTTGAAAGACAGGGTCCTGAAAAAGGGACGTTTCTTTTTTTGCTGAGTTTATATATATTTACGAGAAAAAAAACATATGGGTGATTGGAAGTGATGCAGACAATTACATTGATGGAAGTTACAATCTATCTGCAATATTAAAGCTGATCTACCCCCTAAAAAATAAAAATAATACTTATAATACTTTAAGTAGTTTTGGGGCAATTCCATGGTAACCGAATTACGCTGAGACACTTTAAAATGGATATAAAATAAAAACCATTGATTTCAAAGTTTAGCAAACCATAGAACTCTATGCACAAGGACTACTTTTAACAATTTCCACTGAAAATGTAACAAAAACACATTTACAGGAATAACTGTGCAAATACAAAGTTTGGTAACAGAATAAAACTGAGGGAGTCTTTACTATAATTCTGTTACCAAACTTTGCACCTGCACAGTTTTCCCAGTAAATGTTTATTTATTTACTGTGTAAATTGTTCAAAGTAGTCATTATGCATAAGCGTTGTCAGCGATCGTTTACTGATGAGACAGACCAGGCGCAGCGTGATAGCGTACATTTTATTACTGTACTTAACGCGACACAAAACAACAAACAAACGATACGTGAAGTCTAGGTTACACAAAACAAACCTTTACGGAACAAGATCCCACCCAGACTGGTGCCAAACGGCTGCTAAGTATGGTCCCCAATCAGAGACAACGAGCTACAGCTGCCTCTGATTGGGAACCACCCTAGCCAACATAGATCTACCACGATCTAGAAAACACAACATAGAAAAATATGACATAGAAACTCCAAACCCTGGCTCAACATTTAAGAGTCCCCCAGAGCCAGGGCGTGACAGTACCCCAAAGGCGCGGACTGCGGCCGCGACACCAAACACAACAGGGTAGGGGGCCGGGTGGGCATTCCGCCTCGGAGGTGGATCCGGCTCCGGCGTGACCACCACTTTCTCTCCACCTCCCGTTGCGCCCCTGGTCTGGTCTGGCACCGCTGACTGGAGCTGGACCCGGCGACGGTGGATCGATCTGTACAGGCTCCGGACTGGAGCCGCTGGCGGAGCTGGACTGGGCACCGGTGGGCGGATTGCTCTGGCTCGGAGTGGATCCGCTGGCCGGGAGCTGGACTGGGCACCGGTGGGCGGATTGCTCTGGCTCGGAGTGGAGAAGCTGACCAGTGCGGACCAGGCACCGGTGGAACAGGCACGGGCCGTGCGGACTGGACACACGCACCACTGGCTTGGTGCGGGTAGCGGAGCGGGCCGGACCGGGCTGGCGGCGCGCACCACTTGCTTGGTGCGGGAGCAGGGACGCGGGCGGACCGGGCTGACGACGCGCTCACTGGCTGGTGCGGGGAGCAGGAGCGGGCCGGACCGGGCTGGCGGCCGCGCACCACTGGCTTGGCGCGGGGACAGGAACAGGCCGGACCCGGGCTGGCAACGCGCACCACTGTCTTGGTGCGACGGACAGGAACAGGCCGGGCTGGACTAGGAACACGCACCACTGGCTCGGTGCGGGGAGCAGGAACAGGCCGGACCGGGCTGGCGACGCGCACCACTGGCTTGGTGCGAGGGGCAGAACAGGCCGGACCGGGCTGGCGGCGCGCACCACTGGCTTGAGTGCGAGGACAGGAACAGGCCGGACCGGGCTGGCGGCGCGCACCACTGGCTTGGTGCGAGGGACAGGAACAGGCCTGGCTGGACTGGGAACACGCACCACTGGCTTGGTGCGGGGAGCAGGAACAGGCCGGGCTGGACTGGGAACACGCACCACTGGCTTGGTGCGGGGAGCCGGGGCGGGCCGGGCCGGACTGTGGAGGCGGACTGGAGGTCTGGAGCGAAGAGCTGACAAACCCGTCCTGGCTGAATGCCTACTTCCACATAATACGTGTGAGGCATCATCACAGGACGTACGGGGCTGTGCACTCGTACTGGCGCTACAGCACGTGGCACTGGCGCAGGATATACGGGACCGGAGGCGTACTGGAGACCACGAGCGTTGAGCCGGCACACCCCGTCCTGGCTGAATGCCCATCTTTGCACGACACGTGCGTGGTGCTAGCACAGGGCGTACAGGACTGTGCCGGAACACTTCGCGGCACAGTACGTGGCTCCGCATAACACGGAGCCTGCCCAGTCACACGCTTCCTAGCCTGAGTACGGGGAGTTGGCTCTGCTCTAACCCTAGGCTCCGCCAACCACCCTTTTAGCCCCCCAAAAATTTTTGTGGGGCTGTCTCTCGGGCTTCCTCCTCGGCCGGTACCCTCTGCGTTGCCGCTGCTCCTCTCTATAGCGCGCCTCCACAGTCTCCTCCCAAGGACGCCGATCCATTCCGGCCTGAATCTCCTCCCAAGTCCAGGATCCCTTCCCGTCCAGGATCTCCTCCCAGGTCCAGGCTGTCTGTTTCTGGACACGCTGCTTGGTCCTCTTTTGGTGGGATCTTCTGTCACGATCGTTTACTGATGAGACGGACCAAGGCGCAGCGTGATAAGCGTACATTTTATTACGTACTTAACACGACACAAAACAACAAACAAACGATACGTGAAGTCCTAGGTTACACAAAACAAACCTTTACGGAACAAGATCCCACCCAGACTGGTGCCAAACGGCTGCCTAAGTATGGTCCCCAATCAGAGACAACGAGCTACAGCTGCCTCTGATTGGGAACCACCCTGACCAACATAGATCTACACGATCTAGAAAACACAACATAGAAAATATGACATAGAAACTCCACACCCTGGCTCAACATTTAAGAGTCCCCAGAGCCAGGGCGTGACAGCGTTGTATAGTTTGTTAAACTTTGTTTGGCATACATTTGAACAAATCTGAGTCTTAGCGTAATTCTGTTACCATGGAAAGTAACTTGAAGTTAACACATATTCAGTATGCTGTATGTGGCCCATTGCAGTAAATGAACCTACCATTCTGGTGTTGAAAGCACCCTGATATGAAGATAATTTAACAAGTATATCTACTGGGGTCAAGTCCTGGTCACTCTATTTTTTATTATAGCTATAAAGGTTTGGAAGGATCTCTTCAATGTTTTACATCATTTAGTTTTATTCTACACTGTCCCATTTCATTAAAATATAATTTTAGATTTCATCCATGTGTATGTCAGCTATAACAAAGTAACCCTCTTTTTCACTCTCTACCCTTTCTCCTGCTATCTCTTCCTCTCCCCCGCTCCGTCTGTTCTTCTTTTCAAATTCATTTCAAAGGTGAACTTTATTGGCTTATTGGCATGACTGCTGTGTTGCCAAAGCAGATGAACACTGGATCAGCAGCACATCACTGTAGTGCAGTCTCCTTTAATCCCCCCTACACCTCTCTCCCTCTCTCTCTCCCTCTCTCTCTTCCTTTCTCTCTCTCTCCCTCTCTCCCTCCCTCTCACATTCAGGTTCAAAAGAGTCTTTATTGGCATGACATGGTTATACACGTAGTCGTCCGGTGTTAACACACAGCTAGTGCAATAACGACAACCTCTTTCTCTCTTTCTCTCACTATGTTCTGTCTTTCTCTTTTTCGATGTTCTCTCTTTCTCTCTCTCCAATAATACTTCTCTAATGTATATTGTCTGTGTACTGTGCAGTATGTGTGTGAGAGAGAGAGAAAGAGAGAGATATGAGGGAAGAGAGAGAGAGGAGAGATGAAGGGAGAGAGAGAATAGATGGGTGGGAATTAAACATTCCTGATGGTGGAAAGGAGGTTGCTGGGTTTATGGGTTGATGACATTAATGGGCCATTGTTCCATTTACATATTGAGCTAGTATGTGTGTGTGTTGGAATGGGAGACAGAAAAAGGAAAATATGAGAGGTGTCCTGTTGTCCCACTTCACAGACAGAGTCAGACAAAGACAGAGAGTTAACATGGGAGCGATACTCTTAACAATTCATGAGTCCAGTGGCAGGTTTGATGCTCTCCCACCAGAACCTAAAAAACCACAGCAGACACATGCCTTGTAGGAGTTTTGTCAGCCAGCCATGGCCCAAGGGCACGTTAATGTGCCAGTGTCACGTCTGGCAGAACGAGGGCACACACACACACAGGACAAGCGACCTGACCATGGCATGGCAAGGGGGCCGTGGTGGTAGCAGTGATTTAAAGAGGAGGAGGAGGGGTCTTGGGTGGCTCTGTGACAAAGCAAAGTGAGAGGCAGCTAGGGAAGGAGGATGGAGTTGGTAGATTGGCTTATTGTCTTACCCTGTCTTGTAACATGTTCTGCTTTGGAAATACTCCTGTCATGCCAATTAATTTTAATCGGGCTAAATGGAGGGAGCACGGGTAAGGAGAAGCTGAGAGGGAGGGAGGAAGACAAGAAAGAGAAAGAGGGTGGTCTTTTCACACTGACGGTGACGGAGAGCGTGCTTACAACATATTGCCTAAAAAATAACACACAGAAAGGCTGCCCATGAGGTGGGGATGTGTTCTGGGTGCAGGGTTAAGGGTGGAGGCTGACCACTGCCCTGCTCTGCCGTGTGTGTCTGTGTGTGTCTGTGTGTGTCTGTGTGTGTCTGTGTGTGTGTGTGTGTGTGTGTGTGTGTGTGTGTGTGTGTGTGTGTGTGTGTGTGTGTGTGTGTGTGTGTGTGTGTGTGTGTGTGTGTGTGTGTGTGTGTGTGTGTGTGTGTGTGTGTGTGTGTGAGAGCGAGCGAGCGCATTGAGGCAAACCTCGTGTTACCTCCAGCTCTGTGGGTGCTGGCACGGGGAGTCAGTGTCTGTTAGCGCAGCGACGTCTGAGTGTGAAGTGGTGCGATGCGGCCACAGCATGACCATGGCTCAGGGCCTGGTGTGGTGGAGAAAGAGGACAGGTGACATTTAGGATGAGGGCAGAGAGAGAGGTAGTGAAATAAAGAAAGAAAGAAAGAAAGAAAGAGAGAGAGAGAGAGAGAGAGAGAGAGAAGAGAGAGAGAGAGAGAGAGAGAGAGAGAGAGGACGTGCAGCAAGGGAATGACATTGGCCGCCTGTAAAGGACTAACCTGCTGTAAGACCAGGATTTTGAGTGCATGTCATGACCACAGGAGATGTTGTGGGCCGATCAGTGCTTCTGCAGCTTTTTTATTAAGACAGAGCTGGAACGTCAAACTGCTGCAGCCCTCAGTGGGTTGCCGTCTAAACCTAGACAAGAAATGGGCCATAGAGAAACGATCTGTGTGAGTTAAGTGGTTCGGGTTTCAGTCAGCTAACGTCTCATGTCGAGAGGCAAAACAAAGAGCTCTCTGTTTTTTTCTTTGGTCTTCCGTTCGTTCCTCTTCTATTTTCCCTGGAAGGGCTGCTGCGACGGGTGGTTACATTATAATCAGAATCATGTTAGGGGCAAAATTAGTCAAATATTTTAATCAAGACCTGGGATTTTTTAATTAGGGTTCAAAAAGTTGTTAGAATAAGGTCAGCACTAATTAGGTGATGGTCTGACAAATATGAGAACTAATTAAGTCTGCATGTGTTTGATTAAAGATAAGGAGGTTTTTATGATAAGAAATATGAAGCATGAGAGCAGAGAAGAGAGAGGAAGAGAGGCAGGTCTGATTGAGGTAGAGATAATACTGAGTGAGAGAGCTGGAGAGAGACAGAGAGAGAGAGACAGAATGAGACACAAGTGATTTTTTGATTATATATTCTGAGTGCATTATTTGTGTTCATATCAGCATGTTTGATTGGACGATTCTGTTAGCTATAATGTACTTTATGAGTTGTTTTTTGTGTGTGTATCCTGCACTGTAGATTTTAAACAAGCTAGTCTTCTAGCAAGACCTAGCGGGTTCTCTTTCCTCTCCCTCTCTCTTGCTCTGCTCACTCTCTCTCTCTCTCTCTCTCCCCCGCTCTCTCTCTCTCTCTCTCTCTCTCTCTCTCTCTCTCTCTCTCTCTCTCTCTCTCTCTCTCTCTCGCTCTCTCTCTCTCTCCATCTTGCTCTCCTGCCTCGCTCTTGCATCTCTACCACATCAGGCAGTGCAGAGCAGCAGTCAATAGCAACCCCCCTCGCTCACTTTATAATATATATAATAATATATAATTGCTCACTATATGTCCGCTGCAGAGAGACAAGAGAGAGAATGAGAAAACGATTTTTGATCAGTCATGGAAATAAATGTGCTGAAAACATATTGGCTCACTATTTAAAAAGAAGATAGAGAACAAGCTGGATGAAAATACAGGAGTTTTGGCGCAGGTACTGCCGACTAGCGCTAGGTAACGCTACCTAGAAAATATGTACAGTGGGGAGAACAAGTATTTGATACACTGCCGATTTTGCAGGTTTTCCTACTTACAAAGCATGTAGAGGTCTGTAATTTTTATCATAGGTACACTTCAACTGTGAGAGATGGAATCTAAAACAAAAATCCAGAAAATCATATTGTATGATTTTTAAGTAATTAATTTGCATTTTATTGCATGACATAAGTATTTGATCACCTACCAACCAGTAAGAATTCCGGCTCTCACAGACCTGTTAGTTTTTCTTTAGAAGCCCTCCTGTTCTCCACTCATTACCTGTATTAGCTGCACCTGTTTGAACTCGTTACCTGTATAAAAGACACCTGTCCACACACTCAATCAAACAGACTCCAACCTCTCCCACAATGGCCAAGACCAGAGAGCTGTGTAAGGACATCAGGGATAAAATTGTAGACCTGCACAAGGCTGGGATGGGCTACAGGACAATAGGCATGCAGCTTGGTGAGAAGGCAACAACTGTTGGCGCAATTATTAGAAAATGGAAGAAGTTCAAGATGACGGTCAATCACTCTCGGTCTGGGGCTCCATGCAAGATCTCACCTCGTGGGGCATCAATGATCATGAGGAAGGTGAGGGATCAGCCCCAGAACTAACGGCAGGACCTGGTCAATGACCTGAAGAGAGCTGGGACCACGGTCTCAAAGACAACCATTAGTAACACACTACGCCGTCATGGATTAAAATCCTGCAGCGCCACGCAAGGTCCCCCTGCTCAAGCCAGCGCATGTCCAGGCCCGTCTGAAGTTTGCCAATGACCATCTGGATGATCCGGAAGAGGAATGGGAGAAGGTCATGTGGTCTGATGAGACAAGAATAGAGCTTTTGGTCTAAACTCCACTCGCCGTGTTTGGAGGAAGAAGAAGGATGAGTACAACCCCAAGAACACCATCCCAACCGTGAAGCATGGAGGTGGAAACATCATTCTTTGGGGATGCTTTTCTGCAAAGGGGACAGGACGACTGCACCGTTGGGGGAGGATGGATGGGGCCATGTATCGCGAGATCTTGGCCAACAACCTCCTTCCCTCAGTAAGATCATTGAAGATGGGTCGTGGCTGGGTCTTCCAGCATGACAACGACCCGAAACACACAGCCAGGGCAACTAAGGAGTGGCTCCGTAGAAGCATCTCAAGGTCCTGGAGTGGCCTAGCCAGTCTCCAGACCTGAACCCAATAGAAAATCTTTGGAGGGAGCTGAAAGTCCGTATTGCCCAGAGACAGCCCCGAAACCTGAAGGATCTGGAGAAGGTCTGTATGGAGGAGTGGGCCAAAATCCCTGCTGCAGTGTGTGCAAACCTGGTCAAGACCTACAGGAAACGTATGATCTCTGTAATTGCAAACAAAGCTTTCTGTACCAAATATTAAGTTCTGCTTTTCTGATGTATCAAATACTTATGTCATGCAATAAAATGCAAATTAATTATTTAAAAAGTCATACAATGTGATTTTCTGGATTTTGTTTTAGATTCCGTCTCTCACAGTTGAAGTGTACCTATGATAAAAATTACAGACCTCTACATGCTTTGTAAGTAGGAAAACCTGCAAAATCGGCAGTGTATCAAATACTTGTTCTCCCCACTGTATATATTTCTTATTTACTTGGAGTCAAACTATCAATATAATATTGTCCAAAAATAATATTGCGATATGTAACTGTATCGGTTATTCCCCCTCAACACTACTGTCAGGGCTGCTGGCTGCTGCTGCGAGGAGGGCACACATCTGCATCATGTCTGTTCCTGACAGCACCAATCGGCTGTGGGTTAGCAGCTGTGGCTGGCGCTGCCCTGACTCCCTGGCCCGCTGCTGCTCACTCACTCTGCAGTCTGCACCAGGTCACAGCCCACCAGCCCCCCCCCCCATACTCACCTTCTCTCACTATTCTATTGCTCTCTCTGACTCATTTCTCTCCCTCCTTAATTTTCTCTCAATTCCTCTCTCTTTTACCCTCTTCATTCCTCACCCAGCTTACTCTCTCTGTCTCCATCTCTCTCTACCTTTATCTCTCTGTGTTGTTCCCTCTCTCCTCCTATTATTCAGCCTCTGTGTTGTTCCATCTCTCCTCCTGTTGTTCAGCCTCTGTGTTGTTCCCTCTCTCCTCCTGTTATTCAGCCTCTGTGTTGTTCCCTCTCTCCCCCTGTTATTCAGCCTCTGTGTTGCAGTCCAGTACAGTAGACTGCAGTGGCTGCTTGGGACAGACAGAGACACACTCCCTCCTTAGGCATTTTAATGTGTGCTAATCGATACCCCAGCGCTCTGGGAGGTGATCATTCGGACTGACCTTAATTATTGTTGCTGTAAATGAAGTGTAGTCTTTATTTGGCTCTGGGTCCCTTTCTCTCTCCCTTTCTCTCTCTTTCTCTTCTCCTCTTTTTTTTGCTAATGAAAATTCTGCAGACCTCTAGCTCTCTGAATGACTGCACGGGCCAGTACATTAACACTGCTCTTAGAAAGAGAGGAGGGGAGCTGCAGGGGACCATGTGGAGGAGGGGGGCTGGAAATTCAATTATAACTGTGTCCTGGCAGTAATTTCACTGGAATAAATGGGACAGGGAGTGGGAGAGGAGATAGAGAGAGATCACAGGAGAGAGGGACATGAAAAAGAAAGTGGCAAAAGGGGATGAGATGGGATGAAGGTAGTGTGTAGAGGGACAAATGGACGAGGGCTAGGGGTCAATCGTGGCTTAGTGGAGAGGAGGGTACAGTGGAAATGTATTATCCAAAGACTTGCAAAACACTGACTTAGACGTGGAATATACTGTTGTGGAGTATACTGTTGTGGAATATACTGTTTATTCACGGTTATTATGTACATGTACTGTATATCATATATAAGTGACAAACACACACAGCATACTTATTCACCCCTTTCCGCTGTGCCATTTCAATGGTATAGTCTGATCTCATTCATGCGGAAACAAGGTAACGGATCAACCCATGTGCGTCCCCTGGGTTGTGGAGGTTAGGCTTTGATGTTGAGTGAAGCACGGATTCCTAAGCCAAAGAGATTTCAATACCCTGCCCGGCTGACAGATACGTCTGATTTTACACTCTGACGCACTCTGACGCACACAGAAAAACACGGCCGCGCACACACACACACACACACACACACACATACAGTATTGGGGAAAAAACTGCAGAGTGTTGTCTAGACAACTCCTCTCCCTTGATTACAGTCCAGTTCAATATTAAATGTAAATGTGTAGCATAGCATTACTAACCCCGACTCTTCTGTTCCCCCAGGATGACAACTCTATGTTCTTCCAGTTCGGCCCGTCCATCGAGCAGCAGGCCTCGGTCATGCTCAACATCATGGAGGAGTACGACTGGTACATCTTCTCCATCGTCACCACATACTACCCCGGATACCTGGACTTTGTCACCAAGGTAACTCACCAACACAAGCCCTCATGACAGTGTAGCTCTCTCTTTTTCACCCCTTCATTTGAATACTGCCACCAGGCAATCTATGAGCAGATTCTAACGTCACTGTAGACTTATAGTCTTAACTTCTAGGATAGTGGTAGGAAGGCAACTACTAAGCCGACGGCTAATCTCAACATGTTCATGTAGTCAGGAAGTGTCAGTAGGTATTTAAATACTGTTACGTCGAGAGCAATCAGATTGGCCTTGTCAAATAGCCCTTCAGCCCTCTCACACACCTCTATCTTCCTCCATGTCGTTGAACACACTTTTTGTGATAACTCAATATTACAGATGATCATGCCCAACTCTATCTCTCAACCACCTACCTCTTCCTCCCTGGTCTCTCCATCCCTTCCTGTACCCTGTAGATCCGGAGCACCATAGAGAACAGCTTTGTGGGCTGGGAGCTGGAGGAGGTTCTGCTGCTCGACATGTCAGTGGACGATGGAGACTCTAAGATCCAGAACCAGCTGAAGAAGCTGCAGAGCCCTGTCATCCTGCTGTACTGCACTAAGGAGGAGGCCAACACCATCTTCGAAGTGGCCCACTCCGTAGGGATCACGGGCTACGGCTACACCTGGATCGTCCCCTCGCTGGTGGCTGGGGACGCTGAAGTGATCCCTGCCGAGTTCCCTACAGGTTGGTTTGGAATAACTTCTATGTGATTTATCTCCATTTAAAGTGTGTGATTGGTTGTTGTTTTGCTGTTGATTTATAGTTGGGAAGATGTGGGACCAGGTAGCTGGTACTGATCAAATCCTAACCTGAAATCCATGCACGAAATGCTAATTTTTTGGCAAAATCTTACATTGATATTTCTGCATGATTTACGATAAATGGAAGTTAGTCACGCGCATGTCAAATTGACAGATATGGCCCTTAATAATTTATTACCATGTCAGCTATGTAAATCATTTGATGTGTGATGGTCGAGTGGGCGAGGTATTGTACATGTTTTTCTGCAGGTTTTAACTGTCCCTTGAGTAGATTTGTCCTGCACATTAGGCAGTGACAGATGGGAGATACTGCATGAATTAAGGGTGTTTTGTGTCAAACTGTCAAAATAAACACTTCAGTTTATCACTGTTTGATGAATTTACAGTATAGGCCTTACAGTAACCTTCAGAATGTGAATTGTCTCACGAAGTTCATATTGCTAGCACATATAGGCCTACACCTTTAATGGAGAACTTACCAACTAATTGAGAGTAAAAATAATGTGGTACGCGACATAGTTAAGGCCTGGTGTTTGCGATGGTTCAGTGTGCAGCCAAGGTGCACGCTAACATGCTAATTTGCTAACAGACACGCTAAATCCTTTTCGGCCATGTTTGATGGCCTCCAATCCTCATAGGTAATTCCACTGATGCATTCCTTAAGTGGCACTCTGGGGAGCTACAGTATCTCACCTCCTCCCCCTTTCTCCTCCTCCTCCTCCTCCTCCTCCTCCTCTATCCCTCTCTTCTCCTCCTCTGCCTCTAACCCTCTCTCTTTCGCAATTAACTTAAACACACTTCTCATGATGCACAGATATTGCTAACATTTAGCATGTGACCCTCCTAATCTTACATCACAGACAATAATGAGCTGTCTGGCACTAATGGCCTGGTTTTGTAATCAGGTCCCCCAATCAACAGTTAGAATGAGAAGGAGGGGAGGTTGAGTAGAGGGCTACTGCAGTTCAAATGGAAGGACAAGGGGTCTGGTTCTCAGATCACAAGAGCTCATACACCTCCAAGTCAACGCCACTGACCCCATCTTCCTGTTTACCCCCATCGCCAAGGGAGATGAGATTGTCTATTTTGTTGCGACATTTTCCTCATGTCCTGAGATGGACATGTCCCATTGGCTGCCAACCAACCCTTTCCACTAGCATGCACACTAGTTCTATATTATAATTTTTGTAGGGTGAATATAAAAGCCTTGAGAAAGTATCAACAGAGTGTGACATTAGATATGGTCCTGGAAGGACTGAGCTGTCATCCCAGTGTCACGGATTCTGCCGAGGCTGCTCCTCCTCCTTGCTCGGGCAGGCTTCGGCATTCGTCGTCCCCTGAGTGCTAGCTACTGCCGTTCGATGTTATCAGTGTTTGTTTAGTTTTGTCTGTATTGTTTACACCTGTTCGTCATTATGTTTAATTGTTTCCCTTATATTACCCCTGTCTCTCATCAGGACATTGTGTGTGATTGTTTTTCCCTTCACGGTTGTCATTTTAGTGAGTGGGTTATTTCCTCCCTGCGTGGAGTTATTTCTGTGTTCTTTTGGATCCTTATCGGATTAAAGTACGTGTCCGAGAGTTCTGTGTCCTGCGCCTGACTTCTTTTACCGCATCTCACCGACAGTCGTGACAGAATCACACCTTAACATGGAGTCAGCAGGAGCGACGGCACCGACTGGATCACTCGAGGAGCGCGTCCTACAACAGGCAGCGATGCTCCAAAATCTTGGTGCCGCTATGGATAACGTTATGAACACTTTGGGACGATGGGAGAGAGGAGGTTTGCCCACATCTCCTCCAACGATACCACCACCATCGGCTACTCCTATCGTCTCACATCCGAGTCCAGTGGGATTCGGCTCTCGCTCCCGAGGGGCTTATGATGGCACCGCAGCCGGGTGTCAGGTTTCCTGCTCCAGGTGTAACTTTACCTGGCAACCATTCACCGGCACCCTCGGGATAGGAGCGTGTCCGCCCTCATCTCCTGTCTGTCCGGCAAGGCACTGGAGTGGGCCAACGCCCGAGTGGGGGGGATAGATGCCGCTACTGTGAACTATACGGAGTTCACCCGCCGCTTCAGGGCAGTGTTGATCATCCCCGGAGGGCGGCGGGTGAGCGTCTATTCCCACCTCAGACAGGGGAGGAGGAGCGCGCAGGAATTCGCACTGGACTTCCGGACTCTGGCTGCCAATTCGGGATGAAATGAGAGGGCCCTCATCGACCACTACAGGTGTAGCTAAGAGAGGGCGTTCGTCGAGAGCTGGCCTGCAGGGACACCAACCTAAGCTTCGATCAGCTGGTGGACATGTCGTTCGCCTGGATACCCTGTTGGCTACCCGCGGGACGTCCGGCGCTGGGGCCGTCCATTTCCATCCCCCAGCACCTCCGAGCCGAGCCCTATGGAGCTTGGGGGTGCTGGTAGTAGGGGAGGCCAGGAAGGAGGCTGTCCCCTGCACCAACTGTGGCCGCCGAGGACACACGGCGGTTCGGTGCTGGGGAGGGTCTCCTCGAGTTCGAGGCAGCAGGCAGCGCACTGATGAGTCATTCCCGGTGAGTAAGGTCCCAACTCACCCAGAGCTCTCTGCTGTTCATATGTGTATCCAAGCTATGTTTCCAGAAGTTTCTTCTTACTCCCAGCATAAGGCGCTAGTCGATTCGGCGCAGCTGGGAATTTTATCGATCGCCATTTCTCATATAAGTTAGGAATCCCTATATTACCAGTCGATGTGCCCTTCCCTATCCATGCCCTAGATAGCCAGCCTTTGGGGTCGGGATTGATTAGGGAGGTCACAGCGCCACTGAAGATGAAAACGCAGAAGGGTCATGAGGAGACTATACAGTTGTATTTAATTGACTCTCCTGTGTTTCCAGTGGTGTTGGGACTTCCCTGGTTAATATCTCATGACCCCAACATTTCATGGCAACAGAGGGCTCTCAAGGGATTGTCTGATCAGTGTGTGGGGCGGTGTGTAGGTGTTTCCATAGGGGCAACGACGGTGGAGAGTCCGAACCAAATGCCCACAATGCACATTCCTCCTGAGTATGCCGATTTGGCAAGCGCCTTCTTAAGAAGGCGACTCAATTACCACCTCATCGACAGGGGGATTGTGCGATAGACCTCCAGGTTGGCGCTGCGCTCCCTCGAAGCCATGTGTATCCTCTGTCTCAGGAGGAGACGGCTGCTATGGAGACATACGTCGCCGAATCCTTGAGACAGGGATACATACGGCCATCCACTTCTCCTGCATCCTCAAGTTTCTTTTTTGTGAAGAAGAAGGATGGGGGTTTACGCCCGTGTATTGATTACCGTGGTCTCAATCAGATCACTATTAAATACAGGTATCCTCTCCCTCTGATTGCTAGTATGACGGAGTCATTACACGGGGCGTGCTTCTTCACAAAATTGGATCTCAGGAGCGCTTACAACCTGGTGCGCATTCGGGAGGGAGATGAGTGGAAGACAGCACTCAGTACCACCTCGGGTCACTATGAGTACCTTGTCATGCCATACGGTCTAATGAATGCTCCTTCAGTCTTCCAATCATTTGTAGACGAGATTTTCCGGGATTTGCATGGACAGGGGGTAGTGGTGTATATTGATGACATTCTGATATACTCCGCTACACGTACCGAGCATGTGTCCCTGGTACGTCGGGTGCTGGGTAGACTGTTGGAGCATGATCTGTATGTGAAGGCAGAGAAATGTCTGTTTTTCCAGGAGTCCATCTCCTTCCTGGGACACCGGTTGTCTGCGTCAGGGGTGGAGATGGAGATTGACCAGCGTTTCAGCCGTGCGTATTGGCAGACTCCAACTACAGTAAAGGAGGTGCAGCGTTTTTGCCAATTACTACCGGAGGTTTATCCGGGGGTTTTGGACAGGTAGCAGCTCCCCATTACCTCCCTGCTAAAGGGGGCCCGGTGCGTTGCAGGTGGTCGGCTGAGGCGGACAGGGCGTTTAGTCATTTGAAGGACCTGTTCACCTCGGCTCCGGTTGCTGGCACATCCGGATCCCTCTTTGGTGTTCCAAGTCGAGGTGGATGCGTCCGAGGCGGGATCGGTGCTATACTGTCTCAGCGCTCGGGCACGCCTCCAAAACTCTGCCCCTGTGCTTTCTATTCTAAGAAGCTCAGTCCGGCGGAACGCAATTATGACGTGGGGGACAGGGAGCTGCTAGCTGTGGTCCAGGCCCTGAAGGTGTGGAGACATTGGCTTGAGGGGGCTAACCACCCTTTTCTCATTCTGACTGACCATCGTAACCTGGAGTACATCCGGGCAGCGAAGAGACTGAACCTCGGGCTAGGTGGGCCATGTTTCTTGCCCGGTTTGTCTTTAAGATCACGTATATCCCAGGGTCACAGAACGTTAAGGCAGATGCCCTGTCCCGACGATATGACACAGAGGAGAGGTCCATTGAGCCCACTCCCATACTACCGGAGTCTTGTCTCGTGGCACCGGTGGTGGGGAGGTCGACACGGAAATCGAGCGGGCGTTACGTACCGACCATTCTCCCCCAGAGTGTCCAGAGGGACGGAGGTACGTACCGCTCGAGGTCCGTGACCGACTGATTTATTGGGCTGACACGTCACCCTCCTCTGGTCATCCTAGTATTGGTCGGACGGTGCACTGTCTTAGCGGGAAGTACTGGTGGCCCACCTTAGCTAAGGACGTGAGGGTTTACGTTTCTTCCTGCTCGGTGTGCGCCCAGTGTAAGGCGCCTAGACACCTGCCCAGAGGGAAGTTACAACCTCTCCCGTTCCACAACGGCCGTGGTCTCACCTGTCTGTGGATTTTGTCACGGACCTTCCCCCTCCCAGGGGGAATACCACGATCTTGGTCGTTGTGGATCGGTTTTCTAAGGCCTGCCGTCTCATCCCTATGCCAGGTCTTCCTACAGCCCTACAAACGGCCGAAGCCCTGTTTACTCACGTTTTCCGGCACTACGGGGTGCCTGAGGATATAGTGTCTGATCGGGGTCCCCAGTTCACCTCTAGAGTGTGGAGGGCGTTTATGGAACGTTTGTGGGTCTCGATCAGCCTTACCTCGGGTTTTCACTCTGAGAGTAATGGTCAGGTGGAGAGAGTAAACCAAGATGTGGGTAGGTTTCTGAGGTCCTACTGCCAGGACCGGCAGGAGGAGTGGTCGGGGTATATTCCCTGGGCAGAGATAGCCCAAAACTCACTCCGCCACTCCTCCACTAATCTCACTCCTTTCCAGTGTGTGTTGGGCTATCAGCCGGTTCTGGCACCCTGGCATCAGAGCCAGATCGAGGCTCCTGCGGTGGATGAATGGTTTCGGCACTCGGAGGAGACATGGAACGCTGCGCACGTCCATCTGCAGCGGGCCATCAGGCGGCAAGCGGCGCCCGATCGCCACCGCAGTGAGGGTCCGGTTTATGCACCGGGAGATCGGGTCTGGCTCTCGACCAGAAACCTGCCCCTTCACCTACCCTGCCGGAAGCTGGGCCGGCGGTTTGTGGGGCCATTCCTGAGGAGATTGAACAAGGTATGTTATAGGTTACAGCTGCCTGTTAATTATCGCATTAACCCCTCGTTCCATGTGTCTCTCCTCAGGCCGGTGGTAGCTGGTCCACTCCAGGAGAATGAGGTACGAGAGGCCCCTCCGCCCCCACTAGACATCGAAGGGGCTCCGGCGTACTCAGTCCGTTCCATCGTGGATTCGAGGCGTCGGATGGGGGGTCTGCAGTATCTCGTGGAGTGGGAGGGGTACGGTCCGGAGGAACGGTGCTGGGTCCCTAGGAGGGACATCCTAGATCCCTCCCTGTTGACAGAGTTCCACCGGAGTCACCCGACTTCGCCCTGCTCCGCGTCCTCTGGCCGTCCCCGAGGCCGGGTCGGGGGGGTACTGTCACGGATTCTGCCGAGGCTGCTCCTCCTCCTTGCTCGGGCAGGCTTCGGCGTTCGTCGTCCCGGAGTACTAGCTACTGCCGTTCGATGTTATCGGTGTTTGTTTAGTTTTGTCTGTATTGTTTACACCTGTTCGTCATTATGTTTAATTGTTTCCCTTATATTACCCCTGTCTCTCATCAGGACATTGTGTGTGATTGTTTTTCCCTTCACGGTTGTCATTTTAGTGAGCGGGTTATTTCTTCCCTGCGTGGAGTTATTTCTGTGTTCTTTTGGATCCTTATCGGATTAAAGTACGTGTCCGAGAGTTCTGTGTCCTGCGCCTGACTTCTTTTATCGCATCTCACCGACAGTCGTGACACCCAGAGCCCCGTGGGTCTACAGGTTGGATGCTGTCTGTCTATTTCTGTCCAGTTGCCTGGTAATGGATTGGCCAGTCCCTGTCAAGCGGGCCGGAGCAGACAGAGAGGGCGTGAGGATGCAGTTTGACTGAGAAGAGAGGAGAGGGGTGGCTGTCAGTGGTGTGTGGCGCACGCCTCATAGTGTGTTTAGCCCCTTGATTGAGTCCATTGCGTGCAGAACCACTCTTCCTCGGCTCTCTTTCTCTATCTCCCTCCTGTCACTGTCTCCTCTGTCGACTGTATATTATGGATCTTTCTCTCTCTATCTGCTCTCCCTTTCTCTCTATCTGATCTCCCTTTCTCTCTATCTGCTCTCCCTTTCTCTCTATATGCTCTCCCTTTCTCTCTATATGCTCTCCCTTTCTCTCTATCTGCTCTCCCTTTCTCTCTTTCTGCTCTCCCTTTCTCTCTATCTGCTCTCCCTTTCTCTCTTTCTGCTCTCCCTTTCTCTATACCTGCTCTCCCTTTCTCTCTATCTGCTCTCCTTTTCTCTCTATCTGCTCTCCCTTTCTCTCTATCTGCTCTCCCTTTCTCTCTATCTGCTCTCCCTTTCTCTCTTTCTGCTCTCCTTTTCTCTCTATCTGCTCTCCCTTTCTCTCTTTCTGCTCTCCCTTTCTCTCTTTCTGCTCTCCCTTTCTCTCTTTCTGCTCTCCCTTTCTCTCTATCTGCTCTCCCTTTCTTTCTTTCTGCTCTCCCTTTCTCTATATCTGCTCTCCCTTTCTCTCTTTCTGCTCTCCCTTTCTTCCTATTCCCCCTCAATATATCTGTTTCTGCCTCTTCCCTCATTTCTCTCTCTCTCTTGCTCTCTCTATCCACCCCGTCCTTCTCATTTCTTTCTCTGTCTCTCTACAGGTTTAATCTCTGTGTCGTATGACGAGTGGGACTACGGCCTGGAGGCCCGCGTGCGTGATGGGGTGGCCGTCATCGCCATGGCAACCTCCACCATGATGCTGGACAGAGGGGCACACACCCTGATGAAGTCTGAGTGCCACGGCGCCACAGACAAGAAAGGGCCCATTGCTGGGAACCCCAACGAAGTGCTCAGGTAAATCTGGGGCAGATCACCTATCAACCCTATGAAATCGAACAACTCTTTCAACATCTGCACACACAAAGAGTAATACACACATCTCCCTCCCAAAACAGCCCCCCTCCGCCTGCTGCACCCCCACACCCGGACCCTCTCCTTTCCTCTGCTGGGCCTTTTGAACTCGTTGTGATGCGGAGCATTCTGCCGCGCTTTGCTTTGCCAGCTCTTTAATTGGTCCCAGTGGCGTTTCAGTCTGAGAACAGTAGCCCCGTTGCGCTGCTCTGTGGAACTGAGCGTGGTGTTGTATTCCGGGGCAGTTCCACCCTACTCTGCGTTTTGCCACTCTGCCTCTATGTGTTTGGGGGATTGTTGGGCATTCTGTTGGGACACCAAAGTAGGTTCGGCTGCTTACAAAAATCCTGTTTCCTCCACCATTTCGGGGCTTGTTGGGAGCGGAGCGGCTGAGTGCTATTTCTGTTGCTGTATCACGGCAGCACCTGGGGATGCTCTGAGCTTTCTCTCGCGCAAGCATTTCTGGGTGCAGTTAGGGATGTTTTTTTACGCAACAAAGCGCTCAAAGCCTAACTGAATCTAGCTCACTTTGGAAGCTCTGCCTGCTGTATTGTCTCACAGGAAGCTGTCAGATGTCATTTCAGCGTAGGCCTCTTATGTTATGCCGTATTTGTTTGCCACTGCCCAGTGCTTTTAGATAAGGGCACAGCTACTATCCCCAGTATATGTTTCCTCTGTAATACGCTCCCCAGCCGTCTCTAACCCATTGTTTCATAATCAACTAAGCTGTGCTCTTGATTAAATCACGCTGAACTGATCTCAGATCATGCTTTGGTTTTACTTGAACTAAACCTGTTTGTTGATAACCTCTGTCTTCAGGGAGTCAATGAGCTGATTAGCATTAAGCCCACAGATAGACAGATAGACTCAATCAGTGCTTCCTCTCATGTGACAGATATATAGCACTATGGGGCTATGAGACCAGCCAGATGGGATGCGAGGGGGTAATCAGACCTATAACAGCCTATATTACAATGTATCGTCATGTTATTCAGTCATTTTTTATTTATCGGATAAAAAAGATAAAGAAGTCTATGGCCTCTTACAAATCAAATCAAATCAAATTGTATTTGCCACATGCGCCGAATTCAACAGGTGTAGATCTTACCGTGAAAGGCTTACTTACAAGCCCTTAACCAACAATGCAGTTCAAGAAATAGAGTTAAGAAAATATTTACTAAATAAACTAAAGTTTAAAAAATTAAAAAACACAAAATAACAATAACGAGGCTGTATACAGGGGGCACCGGTACCGAGTCAATGTGCAGTCTTATGGCTTTGGGGTAGAAGCTGTTAAGGAGCCTTTTGGTCCTAGACTTGGCGCTCCGGTACCACTTGCTGTGCAGTAGCAGAGAGAACAGTCTATGACTTGAGTGACTGGAGTCTTTGACAATTTTTTGGGCCTTCCTCTGACACCACCTAGTATAGAGGTCCTGGATGGCAGGAAGCTTGGCCCCAGTGATGTACTAGGAAGTACGCACTCTAGCTGAAATATGAAACATGTATGTTGATACTTTGCTGTACTTCCCTTCAGGTTTTTTCACTTATTGAATCCTGGAGCGTTAGAGGACCTGATTCGTGGTATAAGTAATGTGTGGAAAAACATAATTAAATCCTGTATTTGCCCGAGGGATTTGTCAAGGATCTAGGACACCGGTATAAGGTATCATATGTGAGTCGTGTGGATTTTTTTATTTGAAATGAATGGATATTTTCTTTTCTTATAAGGGAATCATATTGTAGTCAGTAGAAACACACCATGGAATACATTGAATGACTTTTACCTGTACTTTTACATACAGGTAGAGTATAGTATGGACTGTTCCATTTAGTGGAACCAGAAGGCACATGGATCATAGTTTAACAAAGCTGACCCTGACCCACCTAAACATGGACAAGTTACATGTTCTAAATGAGCTTTGGAAAAGGGGTCAAGTGCTTTTAAGTGTTGTGGAAATGTTTGAGCAGTATTTTGACCCTGCATGGTCTTGAGAGCTTTTTGGCGATGGATGTAAAATGGTACCTTTTTTATTTTATTTATTTTATTTCACCTTTATTTAACCAGGTAAGCCAGTTGAGAACAGGTTCTCATTTACAACTGCGACCTGGCCAAGATAAAGCAAAGTAGTGCAATAAAAACAACACAGAGTTACATATGGGGTAAAAAAAAACATAAAGTCAGAAATACAACAGAAAATATATATACAGTGTGTGCAAATGTAGCAAGTTATGGAGGTAAGGCAATAAATAGGCTATAGTGCAGAATAATTACAATAGTATTAACACTGGAATGCTAGATGTGCAAGAGATTATGTGCAAATAGAGATACTGGGGTGCAAAAGAGCAAAATAAATAACAATATAGGGATGAGGTAGTTGGGTGGGCTAATTTCAGATGGGCTGTGTACAGGTGCAGTGATCGGTAAGGTGCTCTGACAACTGATGCTTAAAGTTATTGAGGGAGATAAGAGTCTCCAGCTTCAGAGATTTTTGCAATTCGTTCCAGTCATTGGCAGCAGAGAACTGGAAGGAATGGCGGCCAAAAGGAGGTGTTGGCTTTGGGAATGACCAGAGAGATATACCTGCTGGAGCGCAGACTACGGGTGGGTGCTGCTATGGTGACCAATGAGCTAAGATAAGGCGGGGGATTTGCCTAGCAGTGATTTATAGATGGCCTGGAGCCAGTGGGTTTTGACGACGAACATGTAGTGAGGACCAGCCAACAAGAGCGTACATGTCACAGTGGTGGGTAGTGTATGGGGCTTTGGAGACAAAGCGGATGGCACTGTGATAGGACACATCCAATTTGCTGAGTAGAGTGTTGGAGGCTATTTTGTAAATGACATCGCCGAAGTCAAGGATCGGTAGGATAGTCAGTTTTACGAGGGGCATGTTTGGCAGCATGAGTGAAGGAGGCTTTGTTGCGAAATAGGAAGCCCGATTCTAGATTTAACTTTGGATTGGAGATTCTTTATGTGAGTCTGGAAGTTGAGTTTACAGTCTAACCAGACACCTAGATATTTGTAGTTGTCCACATACTCTAGGTCAGACCCGTCGAGAGTGGTGATTCTAGTCGGGTGGGCGGGTGCTAGCAGCGTTCGATTGAAAAGCATGCATTTAGTTTTACTAGTGTTTAAGAGCAGTTGAAGGCTACTGAAGGATTGTTGTATGGCATTGAAGCTCGTTTGGAGGTTTGTTAACACAGTGTCCAATGAAGGGCAGATGTATACAAAATGGTGTCGTCTGCGTAGAGGTGGATCTGAGAGTCACCAGCAGCAGAGCGACATCATTGATATACACGGAGAAAAGTGTCGGCCCAAGAATTGAACCCTGTGGCACCCCCTTAGAGACTGCCATAGGTCCAGACAACAGGCCCTCCGATTTGACACACTGAACTCTATCTGAGAAGTAGTTGGTGAACCAGTCGAGGCAGTCATTTCGAGAAACCAAGGCTATTTAGTCTGCCAATAAGAATGCGGTGGTTGACAGAGTCGAAAGCCTTGGCCGAGGTCGATGAAGACGGCTGCACAGTACTGTCTATTATCAATCGCGGTTATAATATCGTTTAGGACCTTGAGCGTGGCTGAAGTGCACCCGTGACCAGCTCGAAACCGGATTGCATAGCGGAGAAGGTACGGTGGTATTCGAAATGGTCGATGATCTGTTTGTTAACTTGGCTTTCGAATACTTTCGAGAAGGCAGGGCAGGATGGATATAGGTCTGTAGCAGTTTGGATCTAGAGTGTCACCCCCTTTGAAGAGGGGGATGACCGCGGCAGCTTTCAATCTCTGGGGATCTCAGACGTTATGAAAGAGAGGTTGAACAGACTAGTAATAGGGGTTGCGACAATTTGCGGCTAGTTTTAGAAAGAAAGGGTCCAGATTGTCTAGCCCAGCTGATTTGTAGGGGTCCAGATTTTGCAGCGCTTTCAAAACATCAGCTGTCTGAATTTGTGTGAAGGGGAGAAGCGGGGGGGCATGGGCAGTTGCAGCAGAGGGTGCAGAGTTGGTGGCCGGGTTAGTGGTAGCCAGATGGAAAGCATGGCCAGCTGTAGCAAAATGCTTGTTGAAATTCTCGATTATTGTAGATTTATCGGGTGGTGATAGTGTTTCCTAGCCTCAGTGCAGTGGGCAGCTGGGAGGAAGTGCTCTTATTCTCCATCGACTTTACAGTGTCCCAAAACTTTTTGGAGTTAGTGCTACAGGATGCAAATTTCTGTTTGAAAAAAGTTATTTGCTTTCCTGACTGCTTGTGTATATTGGTTCCTAACTTCCCTGAAAAGTTGCATATCGCGGGGGCTATTTGATGCTAATGCTGTACGCCACAGGATGTTTTTTGTGCTGGTCAAGGGCAGTCAAGTCTGAGGAGAACCAGGGGCTATATCGGTTCTTAGTTCTGTATTTTTGAATGGGGCATGTTTATTTAAGATTGAGAGGAAATTACTTTTAAGGAACAACCAGGCATCCTCTACTGACGGAATGAGATCTATATCCATCCAGGATACCTGGGCCAGGTCAATTAGGAAGGCCTCCTCGCTAAAGTGTTTTAGGGAGCGTTTGACAGTGATGAGGGTGGTCGTTTGACCGCGGACCCGTTACGGGACGCAGGCAATAAGGCAGTGATCGCTGAGATCCTGGTTGAAGACAGCTGAGGTGTATTTAGAGGGTATGTTAGTCAGGATGATATCTATGAGGGTACCCATGTTTACGGATTTAGGGTTGTACCTGGTAGGTTCGTTGATAATTTGCGTGAGGTTGAGGGCATCTAGCTTGGATTGTAGGATGGCTGGGGTATTAAGCATATCCCAATTTAGGTCACCAAGCAGTACAAACTCTGAGGGATAAATGGGGGCAATCAATTCACATATGGTGTCCAGGGCACAGCTGGGGGCTGAGGGGGTCTGTAGCAAGCGGCAACAGTGAGAGACTTATTTCTGGAAAGGTGGATTTTTAGAAGTAGAAGCTCAAACTGTTTGGGCACAGACCTGGATAGTATGATGGAGCTCTGCAGGCTATCTCTACAGTAGATTGCAACTCCACCCCCTTTGGCAGTTCTATCTAGACGGAAAATGTTATAGTTGGGGATGGAAATTTCAGAATTTTTGGTGGCCTTCCTGAGCCAGGATTCAGACACTGCTAGAACATCAGGGTTGGCAGAGTGTGCTAACGCAGTGAATAACTCAAACTTAGGAAGTAGACTTCTGATATTTATGTGCAAGAAACCAAGACTTTGCGATTACAGAAGTCATCAAATGATAGCGCCTGGGGAGTAGGAGTGATACTGAGGGCTGCAGGGCCTGGGTTAGCCTACATCACCAGAGGAACAGAGGAGGACTAGAATAAGGATACGGCTAAAGGCTTTAAGAACTGGTCTTCTAGTGCGTTGGGTACATAGAATAAAGGGGCAGATTTCCGGGTGTTATAGAAAAGATTCAGGGCATTATGTACAGACAAGGATATGGAAGGATATGAGTAAAGTGGAGGTAAACCTAAGCGTTGGGTAACAATGAAAGAGATAGTATCTCTAGAGGCATCAATTGAGTCGGTCTCTGAGTGTATGGGGGGAGGGACAATGATGGGGCTTTAATGGAACTGGGTCAGACTGCTGTTCTTTCTTTCTTTCTTTCTTTCTTTCTTTCTTTCTTTCTTTCTTTCTTTCTTTCTTTCTTTCTTTCTTTCTTTCTTTCTTTCTTTCTTTCTTTCTTTCTTTCTTTCTTTCTTTCTTTCTTTCTTTCTTTCTTTCTTTCTTTCTTTCTTCTCTTTCTCTTCTCTCTCTCTCTCTCGCTCTGTCACACACACACACAGGAAATATGGACCCTATTGTCATTTTCCATTGATTCTGTTTTTCAAAATCAATTAATTTATTAAAACCTCCTCATCAATATTTCACAATATTGCCTGTGTGCCCCTTTGAACTGTTCACCATACTGTAGCTACATAAGCTGACATGTGGCCTGTGTGTGTTAATGACCCATCCTCCCCTGGGCTTTATGCGTTGACTAAGAGGAGGGGTGTGTATAGGTGTTTGGTGATTTTACACACACACA
Organism: Coregonus clupeaformis; assembly: GCF_020615455.1. Taxonomy (NCBI): domain Eukaryota; kingdom Metazoa; phylum Chordata; class Actinopteri; order Salmoniformes; family Salmonidae; genus Coregonus; species Coregonus clupeaformis. The sequence goes on from NW_025536296.1 coordinate 62,182, forward strand.
GAGAGAGAGAGAGAGAGAGAGAGAGAGAGAGAGAGAGAGAGAGAGAGAGAGAGAGAGAGAGAGAGAGAGAGAGAGAGAGAGAGAGAGAGAGAGAGAGAGAGAGAGAGAGAGAGAGAGAGAGAGAGAGAGAGAGAGAGAGAGAGAGAGAGAGAGAGAGAGAGAGAGAGAGAGAGGAGAGAGAGAGAGAGAGAGAGAGAGAGAGAGAGAGAGAGAGAGAGAGAGAGAGAGAGAGAGAGAGAGAGAGAGAGAGAGAGAGAGAGGAGGGCAGTGAGTGGGAGAAGGTGACATAGGCAGAAAAGTTAAACACATTTCACAGCAAAGAACATTATCGTTACAGAGATGGAGAGAAAGAGGGGGTAGTAGTGAAGTCAAGAGAGAAATATGGCATGTCTCCCCCTCTCCTTTTCCCTCTCTCTATCACACTCGCTCTTTCTCTCTGTGAGATTATGGTTCCCATAGCAACGCAGCAAATTGGTTTGGAAATCTTGGTGGTTGTGGGTACCATGACAACACATTACATATGCTTGTGTGAGTCTCTCTGTCGCCGTTGTCAACGTGTGTAGGATGGTACAGTATATACATTCCACACAAATACCCCACATGTACATTGTCATGCATAACTATACCATGCTCATTAAACATTCAAGAGGACACACTCGAGTCATTTTGTAAATGCGACCGGGAGACTCATGGGCGGCGCACAATTGGCCCAGCGTTGTCCAAGGTAGGGGAGGGAATGGCCGGCAGGGATGTAGCTCAGTTGATAGAGCGTGGCGTTTGCAACGCCAGGGTTGTGGGTTCGATTCCCACGGGGGGCCAGTATAAAAAAATATGTATTCACTAACTGTAAGTCGCTCTGGATAAGAGCGTCTGCTAAATGACTAAAATGTAAATGTAAATGTAAATGGC
>NW_025536297.1:0-17500 GCF_020615455.1 Coregonus clupeaformis
AAAGATAATCAGTTTGTCTCAGAATGGTTGCCTCCTAATGCAAATCAACTGTAATTCTCGGTTCAAGGTTCGTGAGAATGATTGTTTTCACTATATAATTTACCTTGGGGATGGTTATTAAACAAATGTTAACTCCTCTGCTATGCGGATGACACACAGCTGTACATTTCAATGAAGCATGGTGGAAGCCCCAAAATTGCCCTCGCTTAATAGCTCATGTGTTTCAGACATAAGGAAGGGATGGCTGAAAACACTTTTACTTTTAAACTCGGACAAAACAGAGATGCTTGTACTAGGTCCCAAGAAACAAAGAGCAGATCTTCACAACCTGACAATTCATCTTGATGGTTGTAAAGTCGGTTCAAATAAAACTGTGAAGGACCTAGGCGGCAATTTTGACCGATCTCTTTGACTAACATATCAAGACTGTTTCAAGGACAGTTTTTTCATCTACGTAACATTGGGAAAATCAGAAAATTTCTGTCCAAAAATGCTTGCAAAAAATTAATCATGCATTTGCTACTTCTAGATTAGACCACTGCAATGCTCTATTTTCCGGCTATCTCGGATAAAGCACCAAATAAACATTAAAAAGCAACACGTGCTAGAATCCTGACTAGAACCAAGAAATTTGATCATATTACCCATGCCAGCTCACACTGGCCTGCTGTTAAGCAAGGGCCGATCAAGTTTTACGTTAACCTATAAAGCTGCCATACGGGCTTGCTCCTACCTATCTTTCCGAGGGTCCTGCCGCATACGCTAACACACACGCACGCCACGGTCACAAGACGCAGGCCTCTAATTGTCCCTAGAATTTAAAGAAACAGCGGGAGGCAGGGCTTTCCTCCCTATAGATCTCCAAATTTTAAGTGCAGCCAGTCTGCTCACCCATGTGAGAGACGCAGACTCGGGTCTCAACCTTTTAAGTCTTTACTGAAGAACTATCTCTTCAGCAGGTATATGACTGAGTGTAGTGGCCCAGGAGGTACAGAACGGAAAGGTGAGCAAACGAACAGCCCTGCTGTCTCTGCCAACAGCGGTTTCCCTCCATCGGGTTCTCTGCCTCTAACCCTGCTGCAGGGCTGAGTCACTGGTTTGGTTGGTGGCTCTTTCTGTAGTCCTCTGGGAGGGGGTGCGCTGAGAGAGTTACTGAACGGATTTCCTGGTCTGGGCTGGCGCCCCTGGAGCTGTGGTGAGACCTCTGTGGGCCATACTCCGGCCTTGTCTCAGGATTGAAGTTGGTGGTTGGGGATATCCCTCTAGTGGTGCGGGGGCTGGGCTTGGCGATGGGTGGGGGGTTATATTTCCTGTGATGTGGGGTTTCTTCGGATGGGGCCACAGTGTTGACTCCTGGTCTCAGCCTCCATTAAGTAGTTTTAGGTGGGGGCTGGGGTTATTGTTATACCTGGAGTACTTCTCCTGTCTTATCCAGTGTCCTGTGTGAATTTAAGTATGCTCTCTAATTTCTCTCTCGCTCTCTTTCTCTCTGAGAACCTGAGCTTTAGGACCACTGTGGACTCACCGGGCATGATGACACCTTGCTGTCCCCAATGCCTGGGCCTTGCTGCCATTCCAGCATTAAACTGTCTCTGCCTGCATATGGGGAACCCCTACCTGTCCCAGACCTGCTGTTTTAAACTCAATGATCGTGCCAAACAACTGAGATTTAATTCCTGGATATTAATTTGGACCATGCTTGTCAATGCAAGAACATTTTTGAACATCTTGGCATGGTTCTGTTATAACTTCCACCCCGGCACAGCCAGAGGACTGGCCAACCCTCATAGCCTGGTTCCTCTCTAGGTTTCCTTCCAGGTTTTGATTTTTTGGGAGTTTTTCCTAGCCACCGGGTTCTACACCTGCATTACTACTGTTTGGGGTTTTAGGCTGGGCTTCTGGTACAGCACTTCATATTAGCTGATGTAAGAAGGTAAATAAAATAAAACTGATTGAACAATAATATGAATGGTAATGTGAGAGGGTAGGACAATAATAACATGAATGCAAGGGGAGAGGGGGAATATGGCACACACACATGAACGGTGCAGGAGAGGTAGGTAATAATAATACAAACTCATAAGTGAGAGGGGAATAGTGTAACACCTAATAATATGAATGGTAAGGGGAGAGGGGGAATAGTGTAAAATAACTACTACGAATGGTAAGGGGAGAGGGGAATAGTGGTAATAATAATAACATGAACGGTAGGGAGAGGTAATGGTGGTAATAATAATAATAATACGAGGTGTGAGAGGGGAATAGTGGTAATAACAGTGGTATGGAGGGAATAGTGGTAATAATAATACATGAACTATATGTGAGAGGGGGAATAGTGGTAATAATAATAATATGAACTGTGATAGTGGTTAATAATATGAATGGTAAGGGAGAGGGGGAATAGGTAATAATAATAATATGAATGGTAAGGAGAGGGGAATAGTGGTAATGGAATAATATGAATGGTAAGGGGAGAGGGGGGGAATAGTGGTAATAATAATAATATGAATGGTAAAAGGGAGAGGGGGAATAGTGGTAATAATAACATGAATGGTAGTGAGAGGGGAACAGGGTAATAATAATATGAATGGTAATGAGAGGGGGGAATAGTGGTAATAATAATAATAAGGAATGGTAAGTGGAGAGGGGGAATATGGGTAATAATAATAATATGAATGGTAAGGGGAGATAGGGAATAGTGGTAATAATAATAATATGAATGGTATGGAGGGGAACAGTGGCAATAATAATAATACGAATGGTAAGGGAGAGGTGAACAGTGGTAATAATAATAACATGAATGGCAAGGAGAATATGGAAATAACATGAATGGTAGGGGAGAGGGGGAATAGTGGAACACAATAATGTGAACGGGTATGTGAGAGAGGGGGAACAGTGGCAATAATAATATCATGAATGGTAAGGGGGAGAGGGGGAATAGTGGGTATAATAATATGAATGGTAAGGGGGAGAGGGGGAATAGTGGTTAATAATATGAATGGTAAGGAGAGGGGGAATAGATAATAATAATATGAATGGTATGAGGGGAACACAGTGGGTTAATAATATGAATGGTATGTGAGAGGGGAATAGTGGTAATAATAATAATATGGAACGGTATGAAATAGTGTAATAATAATAATATGAATGGTATGGAGAGGAGGGGGAATAGTGGTAATAATAATAATACATGAATGCAGGCGAGGGGGAATAGTGGTAATAATAATAATATGAATGGTATGTGGAGAGGTGGGAACAGTGGTAATAATAATAATATGAATGGTATGAGGGGAATAGTGGTAATAATAATAATAAGGAATGGTAAGGGGAGAGGGGAATAGTGGTAATAACACATGAATGGTAAGGGGAGAGGGGGAATAGTGGTAATAATAATATGAATGGTAAGGGGAGAAGAATAGTGGTAATAATAATAATATGAATGGTAAGGGGGAGAGGGGGAATAGTGGTAATAATAACAATTAGATGAAATTGGTAAGGGAGAGGGGGAATATGGTAACAATAATAATATGAACGGTATGAGGGGAATATGGTACACACACATGAAATTTGCATGAGGGAATAGTGGTAATAATAATAATATGAATTGGTAAGGGGAGAGGGGGAATAGTGGTAATAATAATAATATGAATGGTAAGGAGGGGGAAGAGGGTGAACAATATAATAATTATGAATGGTAAGTGAGGGAATAGTGGTAATAATAAATATGAATTGGTGGAATAATAGTGGTAATAACAAAATGGTAAGGGGAGAGGGGGAATAGTGGTAATAATAATAATAATATGAATGGTAAGGGGAGAGGGGGAATAGTGTGTATATAATAATAATATGAATGGTAAGGGGAGAGGGGGAATATGGGGTAATAATAATAATATGAATGGTAAGGGAGAGGGGGAATAGTGACAATAATAATATGAATGGTAAGGGGAGAGGGGGAATAGTGGTAATAATAATAATATGAATGGTAAGGGGGAGAGGGGGAATAGTGTAATAATAATAATAAGGAATGGTATGGGAGATGGGGAACAGTGGGTATAATAATATGAATGGTAAAGGAGAGGGGGACAGTGTGTAATAATAATAACATGAATGGGCATGTGAGAGGGGGAATAGTGGTAATAATAATAATATGAACTGCAAGGGAGAGGGGGGAATAGTGGTAATAATAATAATATGAATGGTAAGGGGAGAGGAATAGTGGTAACACAATAGAATGGTATGTGAGAGGGGGAATAGTGGTAATAATAATAATATGAATGGCATAAGGGGAGAGGGAAGATGGCAATAATAATAATATGAACGGTATGAGAGGGAATAGTGGTATACACACACATGAATGGTAAGGGGGAGAGGGGGAATAGTGGCAATAATAATAAGGAATGGTATGGGAGAGGGGAATAGTGGGTAATACACACATGAATGGTAAGGAGGGGGAATAGTGGTAATAATAATAATAAGAATGGTAAAGGAGAGGAATATGGCACACACCACATGAATGGTAAGGAGAGGGGGAATAGTGGGTATAATAATATGAATGGTAAGGAGAGGGGAACAGTGGGCACAATAACATGAATGGTATAGAATAGTGGTAATAATAATAATATGAATGTAGTAAGTGGGAGAGGGGAATAGTGGTAATAATAAATATGAATGGTATATGAGATAGTGGTAATAATAATAATATGAATGGTAAGGGGGAGAGGGGGAATAGTGGTAATAATAATAATATGAATGTATAGAGAGGGGGAATAGTGGTAATAATAATAATATGAATGGTAAGGGGGAGAGGGGGAATAGTGGTAATAATAATATGAAAAAGAGGGGGAATAAATACACATGAATGGTAATGGAGGGGAATAGTGGAATAATAATAATATGAATGGCAAGAGAGGGGGAATAGTGGTAATAATAATAATATGAATGGTAGAGGAATAGTGTAATAATAATAACATGAATGGTATAGAAGAGGAATAGGTGGTAATAATAATAATATGAATGGTATAGAGAGGAATAGTGGTAATAATAATAATATGAATGGTGATGTGAGAGGAATATGGTAATAATAATAATAATGAATGGTAAGGGGAGGGGAATATGGTAATACACACATGAATGGTATGGGAGAGGGGGAATAGTGGGTATAATAATATGAATGGTAAGGGGAGAGGGGAATAATTATGAATAATAATATGAACTGCAAGGGGAGAGGGAATAGTGGTAACAATAATAATATGAATGTATGGGAGAGGGAACAGTGGCAATAATAATAACATGAATGGTAAGGAGGGAATAGTATTTTGATGGAGAGTGGAACAGTGGTAATAATAATAATATGAATGGTAAGGGGAGAGGGGAATAGTGGTAATAATAATAACATGAATGGTAAAGGGAGAGGGGGAATAGTGGTAATAATAATAATATGAATGGTATGTGAGAGGGGGGAATAGTGGTAATAATAATAACAGAATGTATGTGGAGAGGGGAACAGTGGTAATACACAACATGAATGGTAAGGGGGAGAGGGGAATAGACACACATGAATGGTAAGGGGAGAGGGGGAATAGTGGTAATAATAATAATATGAATGGCATAGAGGAGGGGGGAATAGTGGTAATAATAATTAATATGAATGGTAAGGGGGAGAGGGGGAACAGTGGCCACACAATAACATGAATGGAAAAGGGGAGAGGGGGAATAGTGGTAATAATAATAATATGAATTATAAGGGGAGAGGGGAATAGTGGTAATAATAATAATATGAACTGTAAGGGAGAGGGGGGAATAGTGGCACACACACATGAATGGTAAGGGGGAGAGGGGAATAGTGGTAATAATAATAATATGAATGGTTAGAATAATAATAATACAATGCAAGGAGAGGGGAATAGTGGAATAATAATATGAACGGCAAGTGTAGAGAGGGGGAATAGTAATAAATTGAAGTAAGGGGGGAATTAGTGGTAATAATAATAATATGAATGGTATAAGGGGAATAGTGGTATAATAAATGAATGGTAGGGTGAGAGGGGGAATAGTGATAATAATAATATGAAATGGTAAGGGGAGAGGGGAAAGGGTAATAATAATAAATGAATGAGATAGTGGTAATAATAATTAATATGAATGGTAAGAGAGGGGGAATAGTGGTAATAATAATTATTATGAATGGTAAGGGGGAGAGGGGGAATAGTGGTAATAATAATAAATGAAAAGGGAGAGGGGGAACAGTGGTAATAATAATAATATGAATGTAAGGGGAGAGGGGGGAATAGTGGATAATAATAATATGAAGGTATAGGAGAGGGGGAAAGTGGAATAATAAAATAGGAATGTATGTGAGAGGGGGAATAGTGGAAAATAATAATTAACATGAATCGGGTAGGGGAGAAATAGTGGTGATAATAATAATACGAATGGAAGGGGGAGAGGGGAATAGTGGTAATAATAATAATAAGAATGGTATGGGGAGAGGGGGAATAGTGGATAATAAAAAATAGGAAAAGGGAGAGGGAATAGTGGTAAAAATAATATAAGGTAAGGAATAGTGGAATATAAGAATAAAGGTAGAGGGGAATAGTGGAATAATAATAATATGGAACGGTAGGGAGAGGGGGAATAGTGGTAATAATAATAATATGAATGGTAAGGGAGAGGGGAGAATAGTAAATAATAATTAATGGTAAGGGGGAGAGGGAATAGTGGTAATAATAATAATAGAATGGTAAGGGAGAGGGGGAATAGTGGTACAAAAAATGAATGGTAGGAGAGGGGGAATAGGGAAAAAATAAATGAATGGTAAGGGAGAGGGGAATAGTGGAAATAATAATAATATGAATGGCAATTGGGAGAGGGGAATAGTGGTAATAATAATTTGGAGGAGAGGGGGAATAGTGGTAATAATAATAATATGAATGGTAAGGAGAGGGGAATAGTGGTAATAATAATAATATGAATATTGAGAGGGGGGAATAGTGGTAATAATCAATGAAATTGGAAGGGAGAGGGGAATAGTGGTAACAATAATAATAATATGAAATGGTAAGGGGAGAGGGGGATATAGTGGTAAAAAAATGAATGGAAGGGGAGAGGGGAGATAGTGGTAATAATAATAATATGTTATGGTAAGGGGAGAGGGGGAATAGTGAATAATAATAATATGAATGGGGAAGGGAGAGGGAATAGTGGTAATAATAATAAATGAATGGTAAAAGGAGAGGGGGAATAGGTAAAAAATATGAATGGATGAGGGGAAAGGTAAGAATAATAAATGTTAAGGTAAGGGTGAGAGGGGAATAGTGGTAATAATAATAGTATGAATGGAGGGAAGGTAGTGTTATAATAATAAATGGTAAGTGGGAGAGGGGGAATAGTGGTAATAATAATAAAGAATGGTAAGGAGGAGAGGGGGAATAGTGGTAATAATAATAAAGGAATGGTAGTGGGGAGAGGGAAATAGTGGATAATAATAGAATGGTAAAAGGGGAAGGAGTGGTAATAATAACAATATGAATGGAAGGGGAGAGAACAGGGAAATAAAAAGAAGTAAGAGAGGGGAATAGTGGAATAAAAATGAAAAGGGGAGAGGAAAAGATGGTAGAATAGAAAATAGGAACGGTAAGGAGAGGGAATAGTGGTAATAATAATAATATGAATGGTAAGAGGGATTAGGGTAATAATAATAAATGAATGGTGAGGAGAGGGGAATATGTGGTAATAATAATAATAGGAATGGTAGGGGAGAGGGGGAATGGTACAAAACATGAATGGTAGTGGGAGGGGGAATAGTGGTAATAATAATAATATGAACTGGTAAGGGGAGAGGGGGAATAGTGGTAGATAATAATAATAGGAATGGTAAGGGGGAGAGGGGGAATAGTGGTAATAATAATAATATGAATGGTAAGGGGGAGAGGGGGAATAGTGGTATTAATAATAAATGAATTGTAAAGGGAGAGGGGGAATAGTGGTAATAATAATAAATGAATGTATGGGGAGAGGGGAATAGTGGTAAAATAAATAGATGAAGGGGGAAGGGGGAATAGTGGCAATAATAATAATATGAATGGTAAAGAGGGGGAATAGTGGTAATAATAATAATACGAACTGGGAAGGGGGAGAGGGGGAATAGTGGTAATAATAATAATATGAAGTGGTATGGGAGAGGGGGAATAGTGGTACATAATAAGAACGGTAAGGGAGAGGGGGAAGAGTGGTAATAAAAACAGAAAAGGGGAATAGTGGTAATAATTAATAATATGAATGGTAAGGGGAAGGGGGAAAGTGGTAATAATAATAATAGAATTGGTAGGGGAGAGGGGGAATAGTGTATATGAATGGAAGGGGGAGAGGGGGAAGAGGGTAAAAAAAAATGAATGGTAGTGAAGAGGGGAAAGTGGAAAAATAATATGAATGTAAGAAGGGGGAATAGTGGTAATAATAATAAATGAATGGGTAAGGAGAGGGGGAATAGTGGTAATAAAAAAGAATAGAGGGAAAGTGGATAATAAAAATGAATGGTAAGGGGAGAGGGGGAATAGTGGTAATAATAATAATATGAAATTGGCAAGGAAGGAGAGGGGAATAGGGATAAAATAATATGAATGGTAAAGGGGAGAGGGGAATAGGAATAATAATAATAGAATGGTAAGGGAGAGGGGGAATAGTGGTAATAATAATAATATGAATGTAAAGGAGAGGGGGAAGAGTGGTAATAATAATAATAGAATGGAAGGGGAGAGGGGAATAGTGGTAATAATAATATAATGGAAGGGGGAGAGGGGGAAGAGTGGTAATTAATAATAAATAATGGAGGAGGGGGAATAGTGGTAATAATAATAAAGAATGGTAAGGTGGGAGAGGGGAATAGTGGTAATAAAATGAATGTAAGAGAGAGGGGAATAGTGGATAATAATAATTAACTAAGGAATGGTAAGGGGAGAGGGGAACAGTGGAATAATAATATGAATAAGGAGAGGGGAATAGTGAACAATAATAATGAAGGTATGGAGAGGGGTAATAGTGAATAATAATAAATGAATGGTAAGAGGAGAGGGGGAAGAGTGGTAATATAAAAATGAACGTAAGGGGAATAGTGGAATAATAATAGAATGGTAGGAGAGGGGGAATAGTGGTAATAATAATAGAATGGTAAGGGAGGATAGTTAAAAAATAATATGAATGGTAAGGAGGGAATAGTGGCAATAATAATAATATGAATGGTAAGGGGAGAGGGGAATAGTGGAATTAATAATAAATGAATGGTAAGGGGGGGGAAAGGAAAAATAAAAAAATAGGAAGGGAGAGGGGAAAGAAAATAATAAATGAACGGTAAGGAGAGGGGAATAGTGGAATAAAAGAATGGAAGGAGAGGAAGAGGGTAATAATAAAGAAGAAAGAGAAATAAATAATAGAATTAAGGGGAGAGGGGAATAGTGGAATAAAAATAAGGGAGAAGTGGATATAATATGAATAAGGGGAGAGGGAAAGTGGTAATAATAATAATAAATGGTAAGGGGGAGAGGGGGAAAGTGGTAATAATAATAAATGAATGTAAGGGAGAGGGGGAATAGTGGTAATAATAAAATTATGGAGGAAAGGGAAAAAATAAAGAATGGTAAGAGGGAAGAGTGGTAATAATAATAATAGAATGGTAAGGGGGAGAGGGGGAAGAGTGGTAATAATAATAATAGAATGGTAAGGGGAAGGGGAATAGTGGAATAATAATAAATGAAGGGGAGAGAATAGGTAACAATAATAAAGAAGGAGGGAGAGGGGGGAATAGTGGTAAATAATAATAATATGAACGGTAAGGAGAGGGGAACAGTGGTAATAATAATAATAATACGAATGGGAGGGGGAGAGGGGGAATAGTGGTAATAATAATAATAAGAGGAATGTAAGAGGAATAGTGGAATAATAATAAATGAATGGTAAGAGAGGAAGAGTGGTAATAATAATAAATGAAGGAAGGAATAGTGGTAATAATAATAATATGAATGGTAAGGAGAGGAATAGGGAATAAAATAAATGAGTGAGGGGGAATAGTGGTAATAATAATAATACGAATGGAGGGAGAGGGGAATAGTGGTAATAATAATAATATGAATGGAAGAGGGAGAGAGGGGAATAGTGGTAATAATAATAAATGAATGGGGAGAGGGAAGAGTGGTAAAATAAAATATGAATGGTAAGGGTGAGAGGGGAAGAGTGGAAAAAAAAAGGGGAAAGTGGCAATAAAAAATGAATGGTAGGGAGAGGGGGAATAGTGGTAAGAATAATAAAGGAATGGTAGGAGAGGGGAATAGTGGTAAAATAATAACTATGAATGGTAAGGGAGAGGGGGAATAGGGTAATAATAATAATATGAACGGTAGAGGGGAAGAAGGAATAAATATAATAAATGAAGGTAAGGGGAGAGGGGAATAGTGGTAATAATAATAATATGAATGGTAAGGGGGAGAGGGGAATAGTGGAAAAAAAGAAGGAACGGAGAATGAAGGGGAGAGGGGGAATAGTGGTATAATAACAACCCCAACAGCCGTGTATCTCCACTAATTGGTTGGAAAAACGTCCTGTTTCAACTCCTCCCCTTTCATTATTTACAGAAATACAAATAAACAAACAAAGAACAAATACATAAAATAATGAATAAATAATGAATAAATAATGAATAAATAAATAGTAATTAAGGAGGAGTAATACAACACACTAACTCCCACCCCTACCTGGGTTGTCCGTGGCGTGGAGTGATGCATTCTGGTAGGAGGAGAGTGCATCCGAACAGCATGATGTGTCTGTAGCAGCGAGCGATGAAAAGGAGAAGAACTTGAGAAAACATGTAACCCCCGAGTCCCACCACCGCTACGACGAGACGCTGGTTATAGGGAAGCATGGTGCACTGAGGTTCTGAGATGAGGAGACAGTCTCTAGGGGGTTTGGGTTAGACAGAGAGACAGAGAGCAAGAGAGGGGGAGAGGGGACAGAGAGAGAGAGAAAGAGAGAGAGAGAGGGGGAGAGGGGACAGAGAGAGAGAGAGATAGAAAGAGAGAGAGAGAGAGGGGGAGAGGGGACAGAGAGAGAGAGAGAGAGGGGAGAGGGGGAAGAGAGAGAGAGAGAGAGAGGGGAGAGAGGGGACAGAGAGAGAGAGAGAGAGAGAGAGGGAGAGAGGGATAGAGAGAGAGAGAGAGAGAGAGAGAGAGAAGAAGAGAGAGAGAGAGAGAGAGAGGGGAGAGGGGACAGAGAGAGAGAGACACAGAGAGCGAGAGAGGGGGAGAGGGGACAGAGAGAGAGAGAGATAGAAAGAGAGAGAGAGAGAGGGGGAGAGAGAGATGAGCGAGAGAGAGGGGAGCGAGAGAGAGTGGGAGAGAGAGAGGGGGAGAGAGAGATGGGAGAGAGAGAGAGGTGGGGGAGAGAGAATGGTTAGAACATAAGATAATAATACTAATATATGCCATTTAGCAGATGTGCTTGATCCAAAGCGACTTCATGTTTTAGTATGGGTGGCACTCAGCAGGAATAAACCACGATTCTCCAGTGAACTGACCCACAAAGACACACTAAGAAAGTAGTAGCAGACCCTCAAATTTCTCCGTCAGACCCCCCCCTCTAGAATAGCAGGTGAAGAGAAGAGAGAGAATGTAATGGACATAGTGTTTTAGCACCTTTCTGTCTCCCCCTCTCCCCCCCTCCCCCTCTCCCCTCCTCCTCTCCTCTCATTGTTATCCTGCTCTAAAGTCACAGAGAGAGAAGGGAAAGAGAGAAAGGAAGAAGAATATTCCAGAGAGTACAATTATTATTTTATGGCCTCTCTCTCCTGGAGTGTGTGTTTAGACCAGCCATTACAGATAGAGGAGAGATAGCAAATGGATGGCTGAACGACACAACACACAAACACACACAAAGAAAACACAAAAAAATTCTAATAATGTGATGACCTCTGAAGTAGAAGACCAAAACTATACAGAGAATAATGATGGAGAGACAGAGATAATACAAATTAGGATCTGGGCTTCAAATATGAATAGTTATAGAAATTGCCTTTATGGTTGTGGGAGGTTGGGGTCCGCTCACCAACAAGAATTACTAAATGGGACAAACAACAAATTGAGACTCTGCAAAAACATCTCCAGGTACAACGTAAAAACACCAAATAATGCATGCAGAGCAGAATTAGGGAACCCGCGAAATAAAATCCAGAAACGAGACATAAATCTACAACCACCAAAAAAGGAAGGATTCCAAACATTATTTTTTTCCAATTTTAAGAAATTTAAAAAGATTAAAAAATAAAAAAATTCATCAATCAACACACAACACCAGAAATGACAAAGCAAAAACAGGTTTTTAGAAATGTTAGCAAATAAAATATAAAATACCTTATTTACATAAGCAACACTACCCATCCAACCTGACAGAGCTTGAGAGGATCTGCAGAGAAGAATGGGAGAAACTCCCAAATACAGGTGTGCCAAGCTTGTAAAGGTCAACCCAAGAAGACTCGAGGCTGTAAAGCTGCAGCAAAGGGAATAACAATGTACTGAGTAAAGTGTTGAATACATGTAAAATATTTCAACTTTTATAAATACCTTTTGGCTTGGCATATGGGGATTGTGGGGATTGGGGTAGATTGACTCAGGGGGAAACGATTTAATACATTTTTAGAAAAAGCCGTAAGAACAAAATGTGTGGGTCGAATACTTTCCGCGGCACTGTACAGATTACAGATCACAAATCATTTAAAACAAATCCAATTTTGATAAACTCCTATCTACTGGGTGAAATAAAATGTGCATCACAGCAGCAAGATGTGTGACCTGTTGCCACAAGAAAAGGGCAACCAGTGAAGAACAAACACCATGTAAATACAACCATATTTATGTGATATTTCCCATTTGATTTAAATTACATGAAACACTGTATAAGACATAAGTATGAATTTGAAAGGCTTATTATTTTGGAACTCGGAGTGTAATGTTTACTGTTAATATTTATTTCACTTTGAAGAAGAGAATGTAGAGAGAGAGATAGGAAGAGAGAGAGAGAGATGGGGAGAGAGAGAGAGAGAGAGAGAATGGGAAGAGAGAGAGAGAGAGAGAGAGAGAGAGGAGAAGAAGAGAGAGAGAGAGAGAGAGAGAGAGAAGAGAGAGAGAGACAGAGAGAGAGGATGAGGGAGGGGAGAGAGAGAGAGAGAGAGAGAGAGAGAGACACAGAGACACAGAGAGAGAGAGAGAGAGAGAGAGAGAGAGAGAGAGAGAGAGAGAGAGAGAGAGAGAGAGAAAGAGAGAGAAAGAGAGAGATGGGAAGAGAGAGAGAGAGATGGGAAGAGAGAGAGAGAGATGGGAGAGAGAGAGAAAGAGAGAGATAAGAGAGAGAGAGAGAGAGAGAGAGATGGGAAGAGAGAGAGAGAGATGGGAAGAGAGAGAGAGATGGGAAGAGAGAGAGCGATGGGAAGAGAGAGAGAGAGAGATGGGAAGAGAGAGAGAGAGAGATGGAAGAGAGAGAGAGAGAGAGAGAGAGAGAGAGACAGAGAGAGAGAGAGAGAGAGAGAGACAGAGAGACAGAGAGACGAGACAGAAGAGAGAGACAGAGAGACAGACAGAGATACGAGAAGAGAGAGAGAAAGAAAGAGAAGAGAGACATAGAGAGAGAGAGAGAATAGAGAGAGAGAAAGAGAGAGAGAGAGAGACATAGAGAGAGAGAGAGACATAGAGAGAGAGACATAGAGAGAGAGAGAGAGACATAGAGAGAGAGAGAGAGACATAGAGAGAGAGAGGTCTTACCCTGGTTGGAGGCGGGACTAGAAGGATCTTGGGTGGTGTGATTGGCCAGGCGTGCCTAATGTAGACAGAGAGCGCTACCCAATCACGAGGGTGTGGAAACATGGTGGGGAGCATTTGTGGAAGAGGAGGAAGAGGAGGAGGAAGAGGAGGAGGAGGAGGAGAAGTAGTATTGTAGTGTGTGGAAGATAGTGAGTTCCAGTTCGGTTGAGGTTGTGTTCACGTTCGGGTCGGTCTGTGGTCGCGGTCATATCCACGGTACCGGTAGGTCCAGTAGCATTAGGGTTAACGGGAGAGGTCCCGGAGGCAGTGTCCGTGGAGAGAGGGAATGGCGTACCGTAGAGGGGGTCCGACTCTCCTGATTCCATTCCCAAAAAGAAAACATTCCCAAAGATTCCTGAAACACACAGGATGAATCTTATAGTCTATATATTGAAGAGATACATGTTCTGATAACAGTTGTAATGGTCAGGGAGATTCCTGATGTGGAATAGAGTTCCATGTAGTCATGGTTCTATGTGGCACTGTGCGCCTCCCATATACGTTGTGATGTCAGGGAGAATTGAAGCGATATATGTTGTGATGGTCAGAGAGAACAGGAATAATGTGTGTGTGTCAGTGTGTTATATTAATAGGGGAGGGATAACACCTGTTAGAGGAATGAACAACAGATGCCGCCTATAAGATAAGCCAGTGTGTGTGTGTTTAATGAGTGGACGCAGGCAGGAGAAACAGAGACAGCTGGAGTGACCAAGGTACTGAAATGACCAGATGCTGGTGTGTGTGAGTGAGTGAGTGAGTGAGTGAGTGAGTGAGTGAGTGAGTGAGTGAGTGAGTGAGTGGGTAGGGGTGTGTGTGTGTGTGTGTGTGTGTGTGTGTGTGTGTGTGTGTGTGAGTGAGTGAGTGAGTGAGTGGTGAGTGAGTTGGAGTGAGTGTGTGTGTGTGTGTGTGTGTGTGTGTGTGTGTGTGTGTGTGTGTGTGTGTGTGGGGGCGTGTGTAGTGAGTGAAGAGTGAGAGTGATAGGATGAGTGTATGTAGTAGTTGTTGTGTGTGTGTGTGTGTGTTGTGTGTGTGTGTGTGTGTGTGTGCGTGTGAGTGAAGTGTGATGTGGAGTGTGTGTGTGTGTGTGTGTGTGTGTGAGTGTGTGAGTGTGAGTGTGAGTGTGTGTGTGTGTGTGTGTGTGGAGTGTGTGTGTGTGTGTGTGTGTGTGTGTGTGTGTGTGTGTGTGTGTGTGTGTGTGTGTGTGTGTGTGTGTGTGTGTGTATATTTCCTTTGGCGACAGTTCAGTAAAAGTGTTTGGAGTTTTACTACCTGCAATTATTCCCACAGCACCCCAAACTACCCCAAACTACCCCAAACTACTCCCACCCCACCCACACACACAGCACCCCAAACTACCCCAAACTACCCCAAACTACCCAAACTACCCCACCCACCCACACAGCACCCCAAACTACCCCAAACTACCCCAAACTACCCCACCCACCCACAGCACCCCAAACTACCCCAAACTACCCCAAACTACCCCACCCACCCACAGCACCCCAAACTACCCCAAACTACCCCAAACTACCCCACCCACCCACACACACACAGCACCCCAAACTACCCCAAACTACCCCACCCACCCACACACACACAGCACCCCAAACTACCCCAAACTACCCCACCCACCCACACACACACAGCACCCCAAACTACCCCAAACTACCCCACCCACCCACACACACACAGCACCCCAAACTACCCCAAACTACCCCACCCACCCACACACACACAGCACCCCAAACTACCCCAAACTACCCCCACCCACCCACACACACACAGCACCCCAAACTACCCCACCCACCCACACACACAGCACCCCAAACTACCCCAAACTACCCCACCCACCCACATCACCCCAAACTACCCCACCCACCCACACACAGCACCCCAAACTACCCCAAACTACCCCACCCACCCACACACACACAGCACCCCAAATTACCCCACCCACCCACACACAGCACCCCAAACTACCCCAAACTACCCCACCCACCCACAGCACCCCAAACTACCCCACCCACCCACACACAGCACCCCAAACTACCCCAAACACCCCACCCACCCACCACACACACACACAGCACCCCCAAACTACCTCACCCACCCACACACAGCACCCCAAACTACCCCAAACTACCCCACCCACCCACAGCACCCCAAACTACCCCAAACTACCCCACCCACACACACACAGCACCCCAAACTACCCCACCCACCCACACACAGCACCCCAAACTACCCCAAACTACCCCACCCACCCACAGCACCCCAAACTACCCCAAACTACCCCACCCACACAGCACCCAAACTACCCCACCCACCCACAGCACCCCAAACTACCCCAAACTACCCCACCCACCCACAGCACCCCAAACTACCCCAAACTACCCCACCCACCCACCCACACACAGCACCCCAAACTACCCCAAACTACCCCACCCACCCACACACAGCACCCCAAACACCCCACCCACCCACCCACCCACACACAGCACCCCAAACTACCCCACCCACCCACACACAGCACCCCAAACTACCCCACCCACCCACCCACAGCACCCCAAACTACCCCAAACTACCCCACCCACCCACCCACACACAGCACCCCAAACTACCCCACCCACCCACACACAGCACCCCAAACTACCCCAAACTACCCCACCCACCCACACACCCACAGCACCCCAAACTACCCCAAACTACCCCACCCACCCACACACAGCACCCCAAACTACCCCAAACTACCCCCAAACTACCCCACCCACCCACAGCACCCCAAACTACCCCAAACTACCCCACCCACCCACAGCACCCCAAACTACCCCAAACTACCCCACCCACCCACACACAGCACCCCAAACTACCCCACCCACCCACCCACACACAGCACCCCAAACTACCCCACCCACCCACCCACACACAGCACCCCAAACTACCCCACCCACCCACACACACACAGCACCCCAAACTACCCCACCCACCCACACACAGCACCCCAAACTACCCCACCCACCCACACACACACAGCACCCCAAACTACCCCACCCACCCACACACAGCACCCCAAACTACCCCAAACTACCCCCCCCACCCACACACACACAGCACCCCAAACTACCCCAAACTACCCCACCCACCCACCCACACACACACACACACACACACACTGACTAAGTAGCTCTGGATAAATGTGATGTGATGTAGTTTTTCCCTACTAAACTAAACTTAGCAAAATGCCCCGACTGTAAGCCACTTTGGATAAATGACTAAAATGTTAATTGTTGTGTTTAGATGTTAGAAATGTAAATAGTGATAATAACTATTCATTCATACAGTATCCTGACCCACAGTGTCCTGTTCACCAGACTCTCATTACGGACATAGTGGATGTAAATGTTAATTAATACAACAGTTTTAGCCATTCAGGGTCAATGATTTCTGTTCACCTGGAACCTGGAAACGTAACATGCAAAGATTTTACTGAGTTACAGTTCAAATAAATACATCAGTCAATTTAAATAGATTCATTAGGCCCTATTCTATGACTGGGAATGCAGATATGCATCTGCTGGTCACATCAGACCTCAGAATTGTTTTGCCTTATGATCCGAGTCTTTCCCAAGCAGTCATGTGGCTTCAGTCTGGCCACTCTCCCATTA
>NW_025536297.1:25000-27500 GCF_020615455.1 Coregonus clupeaformis
TATGTTTTCATGGAAAACAAGGACATTTTGAAGTATTCTTTTTTTTTTTTTGCGGACAACTACAAATACCTAGGTGTCTGGTTAGACTGTAAACTCTCCTTCCAGACTCACATAAAGAATCTCCAATCCAAAGTTAAATCTAGAATCGGCTTCCTATTTTGCAACAAAGCCTCCTTCACTCATGCTGCCAAACATGCCCTCGTAAAACTGACTATCCTACCGATCCTTGACTTCGGCGATGTCATTTACAAAATAGCCTCCAACACTCTACTCAGAAAATTGGATGTAGTCTATCACAGTGCCATCCGTTTTGTCTCCAAAGCCCCATACACTACCCACCACTGTGACCTGTACGCTCTTGTTGGCTGGTCCTCACTACATATTTGTCGCCAAACCCACTGGCTCCAGGCCATCTATAAATCACTGCTAGGCAAATCTCTGACTTATCTTAGCTCACTGGTCACCATAGCAACACCCACCCGTAGTATGCGCTCCAGCAGGTATATCTCACTGGTCATCCCCAAAGCCAACACCTCCTTTGGCCGCCATTCCTTCCAGTTCTCTGCTGCCAATGACTGGAACGAACTGCAAAAATCTCTGAAGCTGGAGACACTTATCTCCCTCACTAACTTTAAGCATCAGTTGTCAGAGCACCTTACCGATCACTGCACCTGTACACAGCCCATCTGAAATTAGCCCGCCCAACTACCTCATCCCCATATTGTTATTTATTTTGCTAATTTGCACCCCAGTATCTCTATTTGCACATCATCTCTTGCACATCTATCATTCCAGTGTTAATACGAAATTGTAACTATTTTGCACTATGGCCTATTTATTACCTTACCTCCATAACTTGCTACATTTGCACACACTGTATATAGATTCTCTGTTGTATTTTTGACTTTATGTTTTGTTTTACCCCATATGTAACTCTGTGTTGTTGTTTTTATCGCACTGCTTTGCTTTATCTTGGCCAGGTCGCAGTTGTAAATGAGAACTTGTTCTCAACTGGCTTACCTGGTTAAATAAAGGTGAAATAAATTAAAATAAATACAAAACTATATATATACTATACTTTAGGATCTGCTCAATGGGTTCTCACTACAAGCATCCGTGTGTGTGTGTATGCGTCCGTCAGTATGTGTTTGTGTGTGTGTCCAGGTGTGTGTGTGTGTGTGTCCAGGTGTGAGTATCCAGGTGTGTGTGTGAGTGTCCAGGTGTGAGTGTGTGAGTGTCCAGGTGTGTGTGTGTGTGTCCAGGTGTGAGTATCCAGGTGTGTAGGTGTGTGTGTCCAGGTGTGAGTGTGTGTCCAGGTGTGTTTGTCCAGGTGTGAGTGTGTGAGTGTCCAGGTGTGTGTGTGTGTGTCCAGGTGTGTGTGTGTGTGTGTGTCCAGGTGTGAGTATCCAGGTGTGTTTGTCCAGGTGTGAGTGTGTGAGTGTCCAGGTGTGTGTGTGTGTGACCAGGTGTGAGTATCCAGGTGTGTAGGTATGTGTGTGTCCAGTTGTTTGTGTGTGTGACCAGGTGTGAGTATCCAGGTGTGTAGGTATGTGTGTGTCCAGGTGTGTCCAGGTGTGTCCAGGTGTGTCCAGGTGTGTCCAGGTACCTGTGAAGGCCAGTAGTACGACCACCAGACAGGTCAGCAGGGTGATAACAGGGACCAAGATGACGAGGAGAAGACGAATAGAGCTCTTTGACGACGTCATCTTCTGAGGACAACCTTCACCCATGGTCCTGTCCTCATCAGCACCCTACACACACAAACCAGACGCACGCAGCAACGCACACAAACAAGGAAACACACAGAGAGAGAGAGGAGTTAGTGGACTACTGCTGATAGGTCAGCAGTACTACAACTAACAGTAAGATAGGTCAGCAGTACTACAACTAACAGTACGATAGGTCAGCAGTACTACAACTAACAGTACGATAGGTCAGCAGTACTACAACTAACAGTACGATAGGTCAGCAGTACTACAACTAACAGTAAGATAGGTCGGCAGTACTACAACTAACAGTACGATAGGTCGGCAGTACTACAACTAACAGTAAGATAGGTCAGCAGTACTACAACTAACAGTAAGATAGGTCGGCAGTACTACAACTAACAGTACGATAGGTCGGCAGTACTACAACTAACAGTACGATAGGTCAGCAGTACTACAACTAACAGTACGATACAGTATGTCTATCCATCACTAGTGGTCAACCAAAGGTCTTGATGGTTCATTTAGCCTTCTGAACCACACAAACTCACACAGCAGTTTTACAGAGTAGCCGAACATGCTTTATTAATAGTCTGATGTTTTGTTTGGTTGAATATAGTTTTTAAAAGGTCCCCCGGAGACACCTACTTGGTGTCAATGTCACTAGAGACTTTCAGACAGGCTTGCTCAGCTCCTAATGAAACATCCCCATTGAGGCGACATGTCACGAGCTCACCTCAAAAAAAACTCACAATAATGACTTTACCAGGAGTGGGAGACACGGGACATTACCG
>NW_025536297.1:32500-40000 GCF_020615455.1 Coregonus clupeaformis
TGTGTGTGATGGTGTGTGTGATGGTGTGTGTGATGGTGTGTGTGATGGTGTGTGTGTGTGATGGTGTGTGATGGTGTATATGTGATGGTGTGTGTGATGGTGTATATGTGATGGTGTATATGTGATGGTGTATATGTGATGGTGTGTGTGTGTGATGGTGTGTGTGATGGTGTGATGGTGTGTGATGGTGTATATGTGATGGTGTATATGTGATGGTGTGTGTGTGATGGTGTGTGTGTGTGATGGTGTGATGGTGTGTGTGATGGTGTATATGTGATGGTGTATATGTGATGGTGTGTGTGTGATGGTGTGTGTATCTAACCCAGCTGTATGAGATAGAAAGTGACAGCAGCAAGCAGAACTCCACACAGAGGCAGCATGACCACCGTTCTATACCTCCTCCAACCACCCTCTGCCTCCTCCTCTTCCTCCCCTCCTCCTCTCTTCCCTCGCTTCTTACGTCTGCCCTTCTGACGCTTCTCAAAGGCTTCCAACTCAGCCTGAGAGGGGAGGGGGGAGGGGAGGAGAGAGAGAGAGAGAGAGAGAGAGAGAGAGAGAGAGAGAGAGAGAGAGAGAGAGAGAGAGAGAGAGAGAGAGAGAGAGAGAGAGAGAGAGAGAGAGAGAGAGAGAGAGAGAGAGAGAGAGAGAGGGAGAGGAGAGAGAGAGAGAGAGAGAGAGAGGAGAGAGAGAGACAGAGACGGAGACAGAGAAGGAGAAGAGGGACAGAGACAGAGAGAGAGACAGAGACAGAGACAGAGAGAGGGAGAGAGAGAGGGAGAGGGAGAGGGAGAGGGAGAGGAGAGAGGGAGAGAGAGAGAGAGAGAGAGAGAGAGGGAGAGGGGGGAGCAAAAGAGATATTTAGGAATAATGTGGTAAAACTCATACCATGTGTATGAATAATGAATGTTACGGTCGCTGAGTGGAAGCATTATAAGTACGAACAGTAATGGTCCTAATACTGAACCTTGGGAAAGAGCCCAATTAACCATCACTCTTCCTGAGGATTCATCCATTAGGTACACAGAGAGGGGAGGGGAAAATGGAGAGAGAGAAAGAGAGAGAGGGGAAGAGAGAGAGGGGAGGGGGAAGAGAGAGAGAGAGAGGGGAAGGGAGAGAGAGAGGGGGAAGGGAGAGAGGAGGGGGAAGGGAGAGAGAGGGGAGGGGGGAAGAGAGAGAGAGAAAGAGAGAGGGGGAAGAGAGAGAGGAGGAGGGGGAAGAGAGAGAGAGAGGAGGGGGAAGAGAGAGAGAGAGGGGGGAAGGGAGAGAGAGGGGGAAGGGAGAGAGAGGGAGGGGGGAAGAGAGAGAGGAGGGGAAGAGAGAGAGAGAGGTGGAAGGGAGAGAGAGAGGAGGGGGAAGATAGAGAGAGAGGGGGAAGAGAGAGAGGAGGAGGGGGGAAGAGAGAGAGAGAGGAGGGAAGGAGAGAGAGGGGAGGGGGAAGGGAGAGAGAGGGGAGGGGGGAAGGAGAGAGAGAGGGAGGGGGAAGGGAGAGAGAGGGAGGGGGAAGAGAGAGAGAGGGAGGGGGAAGGAGAGAGAGGGAGGGGGAAGGAGAGAGAGGGGAGGGGGAAGGGAGAGAGAGAGGAGGGGGGAAGAGAGAGAG
This sequence comes from Coregonus clupeaformis, assembly GCF_020615455.1. NCBI lineage: Eukaryota > Metazoa > Chordata > Actinopteri > Salmoniformes > Salmonidae > Coregonus > Coregonus clupeaformis. Next base: position 34,098 of record NW_025536297.1, read on the forward strand.
AGAGGGGGAAGGGAGAGAGAGGGGAGGGGGAAGGAGAGAGGAGGGGGAAGAGAGAGAGAGGGGGGAAGAGAGAGAGAGAGGGGGAAGGAGAGAGAGGAGGGGGAAGGGAGAGAGAGGGGAGGGGGAAGGGAGAGAGAGGGGAGGGGGAAGGAGAGAGAGAGGAGGGGGAAGGGAGAGAGAGGGAGGGGGAAGGGGAGAGAGAGAGGAGGGGGAAGAGAGAGAGGGAGGGGGGAGAGAGAGAGAGAGAGAGGTGGAAGGGAGAGAGAGAGGAGGGGGAGGGAGAGGAGGGGAAGGAGAGAGAGGGGAGGGGGAAGGGAGAGAGAGGGGAGGGGGAAGAGAGAGAGAGGGGGGGGAAGGGAGAGAGAGGAGGGGGAAGAGAGAGAGAGAGGGGGAAGGGAGAGAGAGGGGGAAGGGAGAGAGAGGGGAGGGGAAGGAGAGAGAGAGGGAGGGGGAAGGAGAGAGAGAGGAGAGGGAAGGAGAGAGAGAGGGGGAGGGGGAAAGAAGAGAGAGAGAGGAGGGGGGAAGGGAGAGAGAGGGGAGGGGGAAGGAGAGAGAGGGGGGAAGGGAGAGAGAGGGGAGGGGGAAGGGAGAGAGAGGGAGGGGGAAGGGAGAGAGAGGGGAGGGGAAGGGAGAGAGAGGGAGGGGGAAGGGAGAGAGAGGGAGGGGGAAGAGAGAGAGGAAGGGGAAGGGAGAGAGAGAGGAGGGGGAAGAGAGAGAGAGAGGGGGAAGGGAGAGAGAGGGAGGGGGAAGGGAGAGAGAGGGGAGGGGGAAGGGAGAGAGAGAGGAGGGGGAAGAGAGAGAGGGAGGGGGAAGAGAGAGAGAGAGAGGGGAAGGGAGAGAGAGAGGAGGGGGAAGAGAGAGGAGGGGGAAGGGAGAGAGAGAGGGGAGGGGGAAGAGAGAGAGAGGAGGAGGGGGGAAGAGAGAGAGAGAGAGGAGGAAGGGAGAGAGAGGGAGGAGGAAGGAGAGAGAGAGAGGGGAGGGAGAGAGAGGGGAGGGGGAAGAGAGAGAGAGGGAGGGGGGAAGAGAGAGAGAGAAAGGAGAGAGAGAGAGGGAAGGGAGAGAGAGAGGAGGGAGAGAGAGAGAGAGGAGGGGGAAGGAGAGAGAGAGGAGGGGGAAGAGAGAGAGAGAGAGGGGAAGGGAGAGAGAGGAGAGGGGGAAGGAGAGAGAGGAGAGGGGGAAGGGAGAGAGAGGGAGGAGGAAGGGAGAGAGAGGAGGGGGAGAAGGAGGGGAGGGGAGGAGGAGAGAGAAGAGAGAGAGAGAGAAGGGAGAGAGAGGGGAGGGGGAAGGGAGAGAGAGGGGAGGGGGAAGGGAGAGAGAGGGGAGGGGGAAGAGAGAGAGGGGAGGGGGAAGAGAGAGAGAGAGAGGTGGAAGGGAGAGAGAGAGGAGGGGGGAAGAGAGAGAGGGGAGGGGAAGGGAGAGAGAGGAGGGGGAAGAGAGAGAGAGAGGAGGGGGAAGAGAGAGAGAGAGAGGGGGAAGGGAGAGAGAGGGGAGGGGGAAGAGAGAGAGAGAGAGGGGGGAGGGGAGAGAGAGGGAGGGGGAAGAGAGAGAGAGGGAGGGGGAAGAGAGAGAGAGAGAGGGAAGGGAGAGAGAGAGAGGGGAAGGGAGAGAGAGAGGAGGGAGAGAGAGAGAGAGGGAGGGGGGAAGGGGAGAGAGAGAGGAGGGGGAAGAGAGAGAGAGAGAGGGGGAAGGGAGAGAGAGGGGAGGTGGGAAGAGAGAGGAGAGAGAGGGGGAAGGGAGAGAGAGAGGGGGAAGGGAGAGAGAGAGGAGGGGGAAGAGAGAGAGAGAGAGGGGGAAGGGAGAGAGAGGGGAGGGGGGAAGAGAGAGAGAGAGAGGGGAAGGAGAGAGAGAGAGGGGAAGGGAGAGAGAGAGGAGGGGGAAGAGAGAGAGAGAGGGAGGGGGAAGGGAGAGAGAGGGGAGGGGGAAGATAGAGAGAGAGGGGAAGGGGAGAGAGAGAGGGAGGGGGAAGAGAGAGAGAGAGAGGAGGGGAAGGGAGAGAGAGGGGAGGGGGGAAGAGAGAGAGAGAGAGGGGGAAGGGAGAGAGAGGGGAGGGGGAAGATAGAGAGAGAGGGGGGGAAGGGAGAGAGAGAGGAGGGGGAAGAGAGAGAGAGAGAGGGGGAAGAGAGAGAGAGAGAGGAGGGAAAGAGAGAGAGAGAGGGGGGAAGGGAGAGAGAGGGAGGGGGAAGAGAGAGAGAGAGAGAGGGGGAAGGAGAGAGAGAGAGGGAAGGGAGAGAGAGAGGAGGGAGAGAGAGAGAGAGGGAGGGGGAAGGGAGAGAGAGAAAGAGAGAGAGAGAGGGGGAAGTGAGAGAGGAGGAGGGGGAAGAGAGAGAGAGGGGAGGGGGAAGGGAGAGAGAGAGGGAGGGGGAAGGGAGAGAGAGAAAGAGAGAGAGAGGGGAGGGGGAAGGGAGAGAGAGAAAGAGAGAGAGAGGGGGAAGAGAGAGAGGGGGAGAAGGAGAGAGAGAGATAGAGAGAGAGAGAGAAAGAGGGAGAAGGGGTGAGGGAGGGAGAGAGGGAGGGAGAGGGAGGAGAGAGGGAGGAGAGGGAGGGAGAGGGAGGGAGAGAGGGAGGGAGAGGGAGGGAGAGAGGGAGAGAGAGGGAGGGAGAGAGGGAGAAAGAGAGGAGGGAGAGAGAGAGAGAAAGAGAGAGTGAGAGAGAGAGAGAGAGAGAGAGGAGAGAGAGAGAGGAGGGGAAGGGAGAGAGAGAGAGGGAGAGAGAGAGAGAGAGAGAGAGAGAGAGAGAGAGGAGGGGGAAGGGAGAGAGAGGAGGGGGAAGGGAGAGAGAGGAGGGGGAAGGGAGAGAGAGGAGGGGGAAGGGAGAGAGAGAGAGGGAGGGGGAAGAGAGAGAGAGGAGGGGGAAGGGAGAGAGAGGAGGGGGAAGGGAGAGAGATGAGGGGGAAGGGAGAGAGAGGAGGGGGAAGGGAGAGAGAGGAGGGGGAAGGGAGAGAGAGAGAGGAGGGGGAAGGGAGAGAGAGAGAGGAGGGGGAAGAGAGAGAGAGGAGGGAGGCAAACACCTGCTGTTTCCTCTTCTCTTCCTCCAGGGCTGCATTCTCTTCTGCTTCTTTCACCTACACACATAATTATGACATCATCAGATGTTGAGTACACACTGTTCCTATGTCACACACACACACACAGCAGGGTCTACCCATGTAGCTAAGGTTGGATAGCGTAGTAGGGTCCATTAACCCTCTCTAATGTTGTGAAGCTCCATTGGTTTTAACACATTAGCAGAGATGCATTGTCTTGGCGCTGTAAGAGCTCCTGTGTAATGGGGTCTGGAGCATCTCTGTGTGTGTGTTACCTCGTTGGCCTTTCTCCGCAGGGCTTTGCATGCTTCATCACACGCCACTTGAGTCTGTTCCTCGATGGCTTTAGAACACGGCAGCTCCTACATCATGACATAGACACTACTGTGTTAATAATATACAGTCGCTAGTGAAGGTCTTCACACAATCTTCCTATTATACTGCCTTAAAATGTACATTTTAAAAAGGGAATACATTTTTTTTTTATCTAGATTACAATGCCCCCTCCATACCTTTTAAATCCTAGATCTACCAATGTCCTCAACTTTTAAATCAGATCTACAAAGTTGCATATTTAAATCCTAATCTACCAATGTCCTCATACCTTAAACTAGAAAAGTTAAAATAAATAAACCCAAAGATACCAAATCTCATACCTAAATAGATTACAAGTATACAAATCCTACGATCTACCCAATATCCTCCATACCTTTTAAATCCTACGATCTACCCAATGTCCTCCATACCTTTTAAATCCTACGATCTACCCAATGTCCTCCATACCTTTAAATCAGATCTACCAATGTCAAAAACAGATACCCAATATATTAAATAATACCAATATCTCATACCTTGTAAATCCTACGATCTACCCAAGTCCCCTCCATACCTTTAAATCTAGATTAAAGTCCCATACCTTTAAATCTAGATTACCCAATATCCTCCATACCTTTTTAATCCTCTTGCAGGGGCACTTCAGTTTCACCCTGTGGGAACACTTCTCTTCACAACGTCCTGGGTGACACAGGTCCTTACAATGATGACCACAACTCAACTAGAGAGAGAGAGAGAGAGAGAGAGAGAGAGAGAGAGAGAGAGAGAGAGAGAGAGAGAGAGAGAGAGAGAGAGAGAGAGAGAGAGACAGAGAGAGAGAAGAGGAGACAGAGAGAGAGACAGAGAGGGAGACAGAGAGGGAGACAGAGAGAGAGACAGAGACACAGAGAGAGAGACAGAGAGGGAGACAGAGAGGGAGACAGAGAGAGAGAGACAGAGAGAGAGAGAGAGAGAGACAAAGAGAGAGAGACAGAGAGAGAAAGAGACAGAAGAGAGAGAGAGAGAGAGAGAGAGACAGAGAGAGAGAGAGAGACAGAGACAGAGAAGAGAGAGAGAGAGAGACAGAGAGAAGAGAAGAGAAGAGAGAGAGAAGAGAAGGAGAGAGAGAGAGAGAGAGAGAGAGAGAGAGAGAGAGAGAGAGAGAGAGAGAGAGAGAGAGAGAGAGAGAGAGAGAGAGAGACCAAGAATTCACAAAATGGGACAAACACCCAACTCTGCATCCTTCATTTACAACGCAAAACTCCAAATAATGCATGCAATGCAGAATTAGGACTATACCCGCTAATTATCTACAGAGAGATGAACCTAGAGAAGAGTCCCCTCAGCCAGATGGTCCTGGGGCTCTTTTCACAAACAGACCCCACAGAGCCCCAGGACAGCAACACAATTAGACCCAACCAAATCATGAGAAAACAAAAAGAGAATTACTTGACACATTGGAAAGAATAAACCAATAAACAGAGCAAACTAGGAATGCTATTTGGCCTAAACAGAGAGTACACAGTGGCAGAATATGACCACCGTGACTGACCCAAACTTAAGGAAAGCTTTGACTATGTACAGACTCAGTGGAGCATAGCCTTGCTATTGAGAAAGGCCGGGCCGTAGGCAGACCTGGCCTCAAGAGAAGACAGGCTATGTGCACACGCCCACAAAATGAGGTGGAAACTGAGCTGCATCAACCTGCCAAATAGACCATATTAGAGACACATATTTCAATTACAGGATACAAAGAATTCGAAAATAAAACCCAATTTTGATAAACTCCCTTATCTACTGGGTGAAATACCACAATGTGCCATCACAGCAGCAAGATTTGTGACCTGTTGCCACAAGAAAAGGGCAACAAGTGAAGAACAAACACCATTGGAAATACAACCCATATTTATGTTTATTTACAGTGAAGCTAGCAGACTGGACCTATACAGTGAAGCTGGCAGACTGGACCTATACAGTGAAGCTGGCAGACTGGACCTATACAGTGAAGCTGGCAGACTGGACCTATACAGTGAAGCTGGCAGACTGGACCTATACGGAAGGGCAGACTGGAACATAAGAATAGAGACTGGACCTATAAGGAACTAGAGACTGGACCTATACAGTGAAGTAGAGACTGGACTTACAGTGAAGTAGAGACTGGCTTTACAGTGAAGCTAGCAGACCGGTTAGAAGGAGAGGCAACAGTGAAGTAGCAGACCGATATACAGTGAAGAAGAGGATATACAGGGAAGAGAGAGGATCTATACAGTGAATAGAGAGACTACAGTGAATAGGAGGACTGGACCTATACAGTGAAGCTAGCAGACTGGACCTTTACAGTGAAGCTAGCAGACTGGACCTTTACAGTGAAGCTAGCAGACTGGACCTTTACAGTGAAGCTAGCAGACTGGCCCTTACAGTGAAGCTAGCAGACTGGACCTTTACAGTGAAGCTAGCAGACTGGCCTTTTACAGTGAAGCTAGCAGACTGGCCCTTTACAGTGAAGCTAGCAGACTGGCCCTTTACAGTGAAGCTAGCAGACTGGACCTATACAGTGAAGCTAGCAGAC
>NW_025536297.1:52500-63137 GCF_020615455.1 Coregonus clupeaformis
TGTTTTACTTTTAAACTCGGACAAAACAGACATGCTAGTTCTAGGACCCAAGATACAAAGAGATCTGCTGTTGGATCTGACAATTAATCTTGATGGTTGAACAGCCGTCTTAAAAAAAAAAAAAAAAAAACCTGAAGGACCTCGGCGTTACTCTGGACCCTGATCTCTCTTTTGACGAACATTTCAAGAATATTTCAACAACAGCTTTTCTCCATCTTCGTAACATTGCAAAAATCAGAAACTTTGTCCAAAAATAATGCAGAAAAGCTAATCCATGCTTTTGTCACTTCCAGATTAGACTACTGCAATGTTCTACTCTCCGGCTACCCGGATAAAGCACTAAACAAACTTCAGTTAGTGCTAAACACGGCTGCTAGAATCTGGACTACAACCAAAACATGTGATCATATTACTCCAGTGCTGGCCTCTCTACACTGGCTTCCTGTTAAGGCTAGGGCTGGCCTCTCTAAACTGGCTTCCTGTTAAGGCTAGGGCTGGCCTCTCTCTACTGGCTTCCTGTTAAGGCTAGGGCTGGCCTCTCTCTACTGGCTTCCTGTTAAGGCTAGGGCTGGCCTCTCTACTCTGGCTTCCTGTTAAGGCTAGGGCTGGCCTCTCTACTCTGGCTTCCTGTTAAGGCTAGGGCTGGCCTCTCTACACTGGCTTCCTGTTAAGGCTAGGGCTGGCCTCTCTAAACTGGCTTCCTGTTAAGGCTAGGGCTGGCCTCTCTAAACTGGCTTCCTGTTAAGGCTAGGGCTGGCCTCTCTACACTGGCTTCCTGTTAAGGCTAGGGCTGGCCTCTCTACACTGGCTTCCTGTTAAGGCTAGGGCTGGCCTCTCTAAACTGGCTTCCTGTTAAGGCTAGGGCTGGCCTCTCTAAACTGGCTTCCTGTTAAGGCTAGGGCTGGCCTCTCTACTCTGGCTTCCTGTTAAGGCTAGGGCTGGCCTCTCTAAACTGGCTTCCTGTTAATGCTAGGGCTGGCCTCTAAACTGGCTTCCTGTTAAGGCTAGGGCTGGCCTCTCTAAACTGGCTTCCTGTTAAGGCTAGGGCTGGCCTCTCTAAACTGGCTTCCTGTTAATGCTAGGGCTGGCCTCTCTAAACTGGCTTCCTGTTAAGGCTAGGGCTGATTTCAAGGTTTTACTGCTAACCTACAAAGCATTACATGGGCTTGCTCCTACCTATCTCTCCGATTTGGTCCTGCCGTACATTCCTACACGTACGCTACGGTCACAAGACGCAGGCCTCCTTATTGGCCCTAGAATTTCTAAGCAAACAGCTGGAGGCAGGGCTTTCTCCTATAGAGCTCCATGTTTATGGAATGGTCTTCCTATCCATGTGAGAGACGCAGACTCGGTCTCGACCTTTAAGTCTTTACTGAAGGTCCTGTGATTGAGTGTAGTCTGGCCCAGGGGTGCGAAGGAGAACGGCAAGGCACTGGAGTGACGAACCGCCCTTGCTGTCTCTGCCTGGCTGGTTCCTGTCTCTCCATTGGGATTCTCTGCCTCTGACCCTATTACGGGGGCTGAGTCACTAGCTGACTGGTGCTATCCATGCCGTCCCTAGGAGGGGTGCGTCACTTGAGTGGGTTGAGTCACTGACGTGATCTTCCTGTCCGGTTTGTCGCCCCCTCGGGCTCGTGCAGTGCGGTGGAGGAGATCTTTGTGGGCTATACTCAGCCTTGTCTCAGCCTTGTCTCAGGGTAGTAGGTTGGTGGGCTATACTCAGCCTTGTCTCAGGGTAGTAGGTTGGTGGGCTATACTCAGCCTTGTCTCAGGGTAGTAGGTTGGTGGGCTATACTCAGCCTTGTCTCAGGGTAGTAGGTTGGTGGTCTGTTGATATCCCTCTAGTGGTGTGGGGGCTGTGCTTTGGCAAAGTGGGTGGGGTTATATCCTGCCTGGTTGGCCCTGTCCGGGGGTATCGTCGGACGGGGCCACAGTGTCTCCCGACCCCCCCGTCTCAGCCTCCAGTATCTATGCTAGTCTATGTCTATGTGCCGGGGGGCTAGTGTCAGTCTGTAATTCCTGTGTGAATTTAAGTATGCTCCTTCTAATTATCTCTCTCTCCCTTCCCTCCCGGAGGACCTGAGCCCTGGGACCATGCCTCAGGACTACCTGGCCTGATGACTCCTGGCTGTCCCCAGTCCCCCTGGTCCTCTCTCCCTCCCCTCCCGGAGGACCTGAGCCCTGGGACCATGCCTCAGGACTACCTGGCCTGATGACTCCTGGCTGTCCAGTCCCCTGGTCCTCTCTCCCTCCCCTCCCGGAGGACCTGAGCCCTGGGACCATGCCTCAGGACTACCTGGCCTGATGACTCCTGGCTGTCCCCAGTCCCCCTGGTCGTGCTGCTGCTCCAGTTTCCACTCTTCTGCCTGCGGCTATGGAACCCTGACCTGTTCACCTGACGTGCTACCTTGTCCCAGACCTGCTGTTTTCAACTCTCTCGCTCTCTACTGCTCCTGCTATTTCAACCTATAAATGCAAGGCCTACCACTGTTGTGTCGTCTGCAAACTTAATGATGGTGTTGGAGTCGTGCCTGGCCACGCAGTCATGGGTGAACAGGGAGTACAGGAGGGGATTGAGCATGCACCCCTGAGGGGCCCCCGTGTTGAGGATCAGCGTAGCAGATGTGTTGTTACCTACCCTTACCACCTGGGGGTGGCCCGTCAGGAAGTCCAGGATCCAGTTGCAGAGGGAGGTGTTTAGTCCCAGGGTCATTAGCTTAACGATGAGCGTTGAGGGCACTATGGTGTTGAACGCTGAGCTGTAGTCAATGAATAGCATTCTCACGTATGTGTTCCTCTTGTCCAGGTGGGAAAGGGCAGTGTGGAGTGCAATAGAGATTGCATCATCTGTGGATTTGTTGGGGCGGTATGCAAATTGGAGTGGGGTCTAGGGTTTCTGGGATAGTGGTGTTGATGTGAGCCATGACCAGCTTTTCAAAGCACTTCATGGCTACAGGTTATCTTAGTGTCCTTGGGCACGGGGACTATGGTGGTCTGCTTGCAACATGTTGGTATTACAGACTCAGTCAGGGACATGTCAAAAATGTCAGTGAAGACATTTGCCAGTTGGTCAACGCATGCTTGGAGTACGCGTCCTGGTAATCCGTCTGGCCCTGCGGCCTTGTGAATGTTGACCTGCTTAAAAGTCTTACTCACATCGGCTACGGAGAGCGTGATCACATAGTCATCCGGAACAGCTGATGCGCTCATGCACGTTTCAGTGTTGCTTGCCTTGAAGCGAGCATAGAAGTGATTTAGCTCGTCTGGTAGGCTTGTGTCACTGGGCAGCTCGCGGCTGTGCTTCCCTTTGTAGTCTGTAATAGTTTTCAAGCCCTGCCACATCCCGACGAGCATCGGAGCCGGTATAGTTCGATTCAATCTTAGTCCTGTATTGAAGCTTTGCCTGTTTGATGGTTCGTCTGAGGGCATAGCGGGATTTCTTATAAGCGTCCGGGTTAGAGTCCCGCTCCTTGAAAGCGGCAGCTCTACCCTTTAGCTCAGTGCGGATGTTGCCTGTAATCCATGGCTTCTGGTTGGGGTATGTACGTACGGTCACTGTGGGGACAATGTCATCGATGCACTTATTGATGAAGCCAGTGACTGATGTGGCGTACTTCTCAATGCCATCGGAAGAATCCCGGAACATATTCCAGTCTGTGCTAGCAAAACAGTCCTGTAGCTTAGCATCTGCCTCATCTGACCACTTCCTTATTAACCGAGTCACTGGTCCTTCCTGCTTTAGTTTTTGCTTATAAGCAGGAATCAGGAGGATAGAGTTATGGTCAGATTTGCCAAATGGAGGGCGAGGGAGAGCTTTGTATGCGTCTCTGTGTGTGGAGTAAAGGTGGTCTAGAGTTTTTTTTCCTCTGGTTGCACATTTAACATGCTGGTAGAAATTAGGTAGAACGGATTTAAGTTTCCCTGCATTAAAGTCCCCGGCCACTAGGAGCGCTGCCTCTGGATGAGCGTTTTCCTGTTGACTTATGGCCTTATACAGCTCATTGAGTGCAGTCTTAGTGCCAGCATCGGTTTGTGGTTGTAAATAGACAGCTATGAAAAATATAGATGAAAACTATCTTGGTAGATAGTGTGGTCTACAGCTTATCATGAGATACTCTACCTCAGACAAGCAAAACCTTGAGACTTCCTTAATATTAGATTTCGTGCACCAGCTGTTGTTTACAAATATACACAGACCGCCACCCCTTGTCTTACCAGAGTCAGCCGTTCTATCCTGCCGATGTAGCGTATAGCCCGCCAGCTGTATGTTATCCATGTCATCGTTCAGCCACGACTCGGTGAAACATAAGATATTACAGTTTTTAATGTCCCGTTGGTAGGATATCCGTGATCGTAGGTCATCTATTTAGTTTTCCAATGATTGTACGTTGGCTAAACGATTCTGTGCTTCCAACTTTGTGGCAACAGTTTAGGGAAGGACCGTTCCTGTTTTAGCATGACAATCCCCCCGTGCACAAAGCGAGGTCCACACAGAAATGGTCTGTTGGGGCCTCCCGAGTGGCGCAGCGGTCTAAGGCACTGCATTGCAGTGCTTGAGGCGTCACTACAGACCCGGGTTTGATCACAGGCTGTGTCGCAGCCAGCCGCGATGGGGAGACCCATGAGGCGGCGCACAATTGGCCCAGCGTCGTCCGGGTTATGGGAGGGTTTGGCCGGCCGGGATGTCCTTGTCCCATCGCGCTCGTGGCGGGCCGGGCGCATGCACGCTGACTCCGACACATTGGTGCGGCTGGCTTCCGAGTTAAGTGAGCAGTGTGTCAAGAAGCAGCGCGGATTGGCAGGGTCATGTTTCGGAGGACGCATGGCTCTTGACTTTCGCCTCTCCCGAGTCCGCAGCGATGGGACAAGACCGTAACTACCAATTGGGGAGAAAAAGGGGTGTGTTTACAAAAAAACAAATAATGGTTTGTCGAGATCGGTGTGGAAGAACTTGACTGTCCTCCACAGAGCCCTGGCCTCAACCCCATCGAACACCTTTGGGATGAATTGGAACGCCGACTGCGAGCCAGGCCTAATCGCCCAACATCAGTGCCCAACCTCACTAATGCTCTTGTGGCTGAATGGAAGCAAGTCCCCGCAGCAATGTTCCAACATCTAGTGGAAAGCCTTCCCAGAAGAGTGGAGGCTGTTATAGCAGCAAAGGGGGGACCAACTCCATCTTAATGCCCATGATTTTGGAATGAGATGTTAGATGAGCAGGTGTCCACATACTTTTGGTCATGTAGTGTACAGTGGGGAAAAAAGTATTTAGTCAGCCACCAATTGTGCAAGTTCTCCCACTTAAAAAGATGAGAGAGGCCTGTAATTTTCATCATAGGTACACGTCAACTATGACAGACATATTGAGAAAAAAATTCCAGAAAATCACATTGTAGGATTTTTAATGAATTTATTTGCAAATTATGGTGGAAAATAAGTATTTGGTCAATAACAAAAGTTTCTCAATACTTTGTTATATACCCTTTGTTGGCAATGACACAGGTCAAACGTTTTCTGTAAGTCTTCACAGGGTTTTCACACACTGTTGCTGGTATTTTGGCCCATTCCTCCATGCAGATCTCCTCTAGAGCAGTGATGTTTTGGGGCTGTCGCTGGGCAACACGGACTTTCAACTCCCTCCAAAGATTTTCTATGGGGTTGAGATCTGGAGACTGGCTAGGCCACTCCAGGACCTTGAAATGCTTCTTACGAAGCCACTCCTTCGTTGCCCGGGCGGTGTGTTTGGGATCATTGTCATGCTGAAAGATCCAGCCACATTTAATCTTCAATGCCCTTGCTGATGGAAGGAGGTTTTCACTCAAAATCTCACGATACATGGCCCCATTCATTCTTTCCTTTACACGGATCAGTCGTCCTGGTCCCTTTGCAGAAAAACAGCCCCAAAGCATGATGTTTCCACCCCCATGCTTCACAGTAGGTATGGTGTTCTTTGGATGCAACTCAGCATTCTTTGTCCTCCAAACACGACGAGTTGAGTTTTTACCAAAAAGTTTCATCTGACCATATGACATTCTCCCAATCCTCTTCTGGATCATCCAAATGCACTCTAGCAAACTTCAGATGGGCCTGGACATGTACTGGCTTAAGCAGGGGGACACGTCTGGCACTGCAGGATTTGGGTCCCTGGTGGCGTAGTGTGTTACTGATGGTAGGCTTTGTTACTTTGGTCCCAGCTCTCTGCAGGTCATTCACTAGGTCCCCCCGTGTGGTTCTGGGATTTTTGCTCACCGTTCTTGTGATCATTTTGACCCCACGGGGTGAGATCTTGCGTGCCCCAGATCGAGGGAGATTATCAGTGGTCTTGTATGTCTTCCATTTCCTAATAATTGCTCCCACAGTTGATTTCTTCAAACCAAGCTGCTTACCTATTGCAGATTCAGTCTTCCCAGCCTGGTGCAGGTCTACAATTTTGTTTCTGGTGTCCTTTGACAGCTCTTTGGTCTTGGCCATAGTGGAGTTTGGAGTGTGACTGTTTGAGGTTGCGGACAGGTGTCTTTTATACTGATAACAAGTTCAAACAGGTGCCATTAATACAGGTAACGAGTGGAGGACAGAGGAGCCTCTTAAAGAAGAAGTTACAGGTCTGTGAGAGCCAGAAATCTTGCTTGTTTGTAGGTGACCAAATACTTATTTTCCACCATAATTTGCAAATAAATTAATAAAAAAATCCTACAATGTAATTTTCTGGATTTTTTTCCTCAATTTGTCTGTCATAGTTGACGTGTACCTGTGATGAAAATTACAGGCCTCTCTCTTCTTTTTAAGTGGGAGAACTTGCACAATTGGTGGCTGACTAAATACTTTTTTCCCCACTGTATATAGCGAATGATTCTATAAGAATATCACTTAGAATTCAACTGTCTTACTTCATCAGAACCCAACATAGAAGCTTGTTTTGTTTTACTAAACAAACACTGTATAGACTCGAAAAATGGTTAGAACTAATGTTGATATCACAGATGGTCAAGTCCTTGCATCCATGGCTTGGTCTACGAATTTCAGCGGTTACATTACATTTCATTTGGCTGTTTAGCAAAAAAAACATGTCCGACTCCCCAACTGTCCCTTTAATATACTGTAAATATCATTTGACTCCAGTCTGAGATGGAATATAAGATAAACTCTACAGAGACTTCATCACTAGTTAACACAAATAAACATCTGTAGCGATGGGGGGGAAAAAATCGATAGTTACATATCAGGGTTTATTTATTTATTATTTCTGATGATATATCGTATCGTTTTGACAATATCATAATATGATTCATGTCCTAATTGGCTTCACTCCAGTATTTCTCCTTCAGCTTCTTTTGAAAGAGCCAGTTTTTACATTTACGTCATTTAGCAGACGCTCTTATCCAGAGCGAATTACAAATTGGTGCATTCTTTTTATTTTTTGGGGGTGGGGGGGTAGAAGGATTACTTTATCCTATCCCAGGTATTCCTTAAAGAGGTGGGGTTTCAAGTGTCTCCGGAAGGTGGTCAGTGACTCCGCTGTCCTGGCGTCGTGAGGGAGCTTGTTCCACCATTGGGGTGCCAGAGCAGCGAATAGTTTTGACTGGGCTGAGCGGGAACTGTGCTTCCGTAGAGGTAGGGGAGCCAGCAGGCCAGAGGTGGATGAACGCAATGCCCTCGTTTGGGTGTAGGGACTGATCAGAGCCTGAAGGTACGGAGGTGCCGTTCCCCTCACAGCTCCGTAGGCAAGCACCATGGTCTTGTAGCAGATGCGAGCTTCAACTGGAAGCCAGGAGCGGGGTGACGTGAGAGAACTTGGGAAGGTTGAACACCAGACGGGCTGCGGCATTCTGGATGAGTTGTAGGGGTTTAATGGCACAGGCAGGGAGTTTGTTTTCCATGACTGATCAAATCTAGTTCTCAAGCTCTCTCGTCTCTCTGCAGCAGATGGTGAACAACATATTTGGAACATCAAATCGCAATAAAATCACAGTATCAAATCGCAAAACATATAGAATCGTGAGAATCGCAAAACATATTGTATTGGCACCTAAGTATCGTAAGGTCCCTGGCAATTCCCAGCCCTAATAATCTGTTCACACACACACACAAGCGCACTAACACATGACAAGTGTTGTGATAAAGTTCATCGCCAAATTCGGCCATCGCCACTGCCAGCCTCTCCACCAATCACGAAACAGGACACGCTGTGCTGTCACAGAGTAGAGGACCGAGTATTCCACTGTGGAAAGTTTTCAGAATGAGCATGAAGACGTTCCAAGATGGAAGAGAGAGTGTGTGTGTTGTTCCGATTACCATATTCCCATAATTCCTGTGCGCAGTAGGCTGTGATGTCACAGGGGGGTAGAATTTGCTCGGGGGCGCATTCCATTCCCAGACAAATGTGTGTTCGTTCTTCCTAAATGTGTGTGTGGGAGAGGAGTGAGGGGTTCTGAGAAGGGTTTCTCCACGTCACCTGATCCTAACGAGCTCCCCTTAACGGATAAACGGAAACACAATCACAGCACTACCACCTCTCCTTGTTAACCATGTCAGCCTCGTTCACAGGCTGTAATATTAGGTCCCTTCTAACACTGTACTGCTCTACAGGCACACAGAAGCAATCATGTGCGACATTCTGCACACGCTTGGAATATTTCACTGGAATACACTTAACATATAATACACTGGAACATCTGACAGGTTGGAAACACAGGAAGTCTTCTAGAATGACAGGCTTCACCTAATGACTTTAGAATCACCAGATACCTGGACCCTTACAGAACCCTGGACCTCTCTGCTGCTAAAACTGTCCTAGTGAGTGATGACAGGTGTGTGTGTGTGTTTAGCCCGTGTGTGTGTGTGTGTGTGTGTGTGTGTGTGTGTAGCCCGTGTGTGTGTGTGTGTAGGCCGTGTGTGTGTTTGGGAGAGTGATAGAAGACTATTAGTTACAGTGCCTTCAGAAAGTATTCATACCCCTTGACTTATTCCACATGTTGTTGTTGCAGCCTGAATTCAAAATGGATTCAATTGTTGTTGTTTTTTTTTACCCCATAATGAGAAAGTGAAAACATATATATATATATATGTTTTAATGAAATACAGAAATCTCTCATTCACATACAGTGTGGAGAACAAGTATTTGATACACTGCCGATTTTGCGATGCAAATGAATTACTTAAAAATCATACAATGTGATTTTCTGGATTTTTGTTTTAGATTCCGTCTCTCACAGTTGAAGTGTACCTATGATAAAAATGACAGACCTCTACATGCTTTGTAAGTAGGAAAACCTGCAAAATCGGCAGTGTATCAAATACTTGTTCTCCCCACTGTAAGTATTCAAACCTTTCAGTCAATACATGTTAGAATCACCTTTGCCAGTGATTACAGCCGAGAGTCTTTCTGGGTAAGTCTCTAAGAGCTTTCCACACCTGGATTGTATAATATTTGCACATTATTATATTTTTAAAATTCTTCAAGCTCCGTCAAGTTGGTTGTTGATCATTTCTAGACAGACATTTTCAAGTCTTGCCATCGATTTTCAAGCCAATTTAATTCAAAACTGTAACTAGGCCACTTAAGAACATTCAATGTAGTCTTGGTAAGCAACTCCAGTGTAGATTTGGTGTGGGTGTATTGATACACTACCCAAAGTGTAATTAATAACTTCACCATGCTCAAAGGGATATTCAATGTCTGCAATTTTTTTTTTTTTTACCCATCTACCAATAGGTGCCCTTCTTGGCGAGGGATTGGAAAACCTCCCTGGTCTTTGTGGTTGAATGTGTGTTTGAAATTCACTGCTCGACTGAGGGACCTTACAGTTAATTGTATGTGGTGGGTACAGAGATGAGGTAGTCATTCAAAAATCATGACCGCACACAGAGTTCATGCAACTTACGTGACTTGTTAAGCACATGTTTAATCCTTAACTTGTTTAGACTTGCCATAACAAAGGGGTTGAATACTTATTGACTCAAGACATTTCAGCTGTTCATTTTCTATTTGTAAAAATTTCTAAAAACATAATTCCACTTTGACATTATGGGGTATTGTGTGTAGATCAGTGACACAAAATCTCAATGTCATCCCTTTTAAATGCTGTAACAACAACATGTGGAAAAAGTAAAGGAGTGTGAATACTTTCCTCCTGATAGTTTTTAAATCTGAAGACGAAAAGAGAGAAGAAGAGCGGGAGAAAGATAGAAAGAGAGAGAGAGGGGGAGAGAAGGAGAGGAGGGGAGAGAAGGAGAGGAGTGGAGAGGAGGGAGAGGAGAGAAGGAGAGGAGGGGAGAGAAGGAGAGAAGGTCACAGACTGTCACAAAACCTCCCCCCAACACACAAACAGACCCCCCCTCTGTCTCCGTACCTGTAGTTTGTTGGTTGTCGCGGTGACACGGTGACATTCCTTGCTGCAGCTGTGGTTACCACAGGTCAAGGTTCGACCACACACACGCTTACAGGAGAAAGGCCCTCGACGGTGGCACGGGACAGGGCTCACCTAATACACACACACACACACACACACACACACACACACACACACACACACACGTTAAAAACGTCATCAACCCCAATAATAAACATCAACACGCAGCACATACACATCTCCATCACACTAATTCATATTTCTACTGTATTTATTTATTATGGATCC